>NC_053162.1:130965145-131032645 GCF_016835505.1 Polypterus senegalus
GGATTTATGAATATGCTTGTATGTATCAAACGCTTCATATTTTTGCTGCCTTTTCAATTGTGTAATTGGTTTTGTTCAGCTCTTTGGAACTGTTGCTTTTATCTGTGCACTGCGCCAGTTCACGGAGCCGCCGGTGTACATGCATCGAAGTTTCCCAGCTGTGCTGGTGCCATCTCGTGCTATGTCCATGGCTGTATTTAATGTTACCTTAGTCCTGGCACTTAAAACTTTCTCTCGCAGTTTCGCTGAGTTTGTACCAAACACCACCCTGACCATCTCATCTTCCTCTGCATAAGCACAGTCCTTAACCCGTGAATATTTAGTGGAGTTTGCTATTGGATTGCCGCTGACGGACGGCCTTATATGGGCAGGCACTAAATTACAAACGCCAGCGCAGCCTGTCTATGAACTTAATTTAAAGTGTAGGTTTACATCGCTTTGTTTCCAGTAGCAGAAGTCATGAATATGGTTGTATATGTCACTCGCCGCTTCTTATTGTTTCGCTGCCTTCTCAATTATATAATGCATGTTTTCTTCAGCGCTTTTTAGGTCTTCCTGGTTTTCTATGTACTGCGTGATTACGTGGGAGGCGTGATGATGTCAAACGAAACTCCGCCCCCACGGCGTTGAAGCTCATCTCCATTACAGTAAATGGAGAAAACTGCTTCCAGTTATGACCATTACGCGTAGAATTTCGATATAAAACCTGCCCAACTTTTGTAAGGAAGCTGTAAGGAATGAACCTGCCAAATTTCAGCCTTCCACCCACACGGGAAGTTGGAGAATTAGTGATGAGTGAGTGAGTGAGTGAGTGAGGGCTTTGCCTTTTATTAGTATAGATATATATATATATATATATATTTCTATATATATCTATATATATATATATATATATTTCTATATATATATATATATATATATATATTTCTATATATATCTATGTCTATATCTATATATATCTATATATATATATATTTCTATATATATCTATATATATATATATTTCTATATATATCTATATATATATATTTCTATATATATATATATCTATATATATATATTTCTATATATATATATATCTATATATATATATATTTCTATATATATCTATATATATATATATATATTTCTATATATTTCTATATATATATATATATATATATATATCTCTATCTATATATATATATATATATATATCTATACTAATTAAAGGCAAAGCCCTCACTGACTCATCACTAATTCTCCAACTTCCTATATAGGTAGAAGGCTGAAATTTGGCAGGCTCATTCCTTACAGCTTCCTTACAAAAGTTGGGCAGGTTTCATTTCAAAATTCTATGCATAATGGTCATAACTAGAAGCTATTTTTCTCCATTTACTGTAATGGAGTTGAGCTCGAAAGCCGTGGGGGCGGAGTTTTGTGTGACATCATCACGCCTCTCACGTAATCACGCATTACGTAGAAAACCAGGAAGAGCTACAAAAAGCACTGAAGAAAACATACATTATATAATTAAGAATGCAGCGAAACAATTAGAAACGAATGAGTGACATATAAAACCATATTCAGCGGCTCACATGAACTGACACAGTGCGCAGACAAAAAGCAACAGTTCCAAAGAGTGCTGAACAATAAAACGAATTACACTGCTACGCTCAAATAGGCAAACCACACGCTGTGGCGCAATAGTAGAGCCTTCGCCTCTAGCGCCGACGTCCAAGGTTCGATTCCTGAGAGGGGATGCACTAAGTATGTACGCGCGCTTCTCGATTCATTTTACCCTCGCATCCCCTTGGTTTGAGACGTATGGAAAAATATGCAGTTAATGCAGAAAAGACAGATCACCAATTGAAGCTTCATGAATAATGGATACTTTATTCACGATCAATGATTGTTTTGATAAAGCCATACTCAGTGTATTCATTAGATGAACAGTAAAAATGTAAGAGCGAGGGGAGGGTAACTTATTGAGGCACACAGGCAAAACCCCAATAGCACGCAGGCTCGATGTACTGTAGTGCACGTCAATTCGATCTGAATTGCGCGATCACTTTCGAAAAAATATTTATTTTCAAGTTCTATTTAGTCCATATGTGTCAAACTCGAGGCCCACGGGCCACATCCGGCCCGGCGTTTAATTATATCCGGCCCGCGAGATCATTTTATATACTGTATTATTGTTATTAATGGCCCGAGGATATGAAGCGCTGGTAGCACAATAAACTACAGATCCCATAATGCAGCGCTTCAGCGTTAATCAAGTCTAGCTTGTGATGCTGCAAGTTATTGCGAAGCTAGCCCACAGGTTGCCGAAGAGAAAAGGTGATTCTGAACATAGAGCCTTTAAAAACCGATGGGAGGCTGAGTATATGTTTACTGACATTGCCGGTAAACCCGTGTGTCTCCTTTGTGGAGCTAATGTGGCTGTAATTACAGAATTTAATCTAAGACGGCACTATGATACAAAACATCAAGATAACCTGAATGCAATGCACAAGATACAGAAAGCAGAAGAGTTAAAGAAGAATCTGACACTTCAGCAGACGTTTTTACCCGTGCAAAATCACAAAGTGATTTCAAGTGAAGCTACTTTTATGGGAGACACAAATGCACCAGTGCAACTTGCCCCACTTTCCCTGTTGCCAAGTAATGTTGAACCAAGTCGGCACAACGGTGTTCCCAAATACGCACTTTGCTGATAAACTGAGCGCACTGCGCACTGAGTTCGCACGCGCTTTGGTGACTTTGAAGAACAAAAAGAATTTTGAGTTGTTTCACAACCCATTTGCCGTCGATATGGAAACTGCACCTGTGCAGATTCAGATGGAGGTGATTGAGCTGCAGTGTAATGGCACACTGAAGGCAAAGTACGATACTGCACGGCCCGCACAGTTTATTCACTCCATTCTCGCACAAATGCTCCAGCTCCGTTTACATGCGGCTCGAACCTTGTGTATGTTTGGTACCACATATCTGTGTGAGAAGCTCTTCTCAGTCATGAAGACTAACAAAACAGCACACAGGAGTCGCCTCACTGATGAGCACCTGCAGTCCATCCTGAGAATCTCCACAACACAGAACCTCACACCAAACATAAACGAACTTATTGCCAAAAAAAGATGCCACGTCCAGCTCTGATAAAATGACATAAGAGCAAAGACAACTGAATGATTTGATTTGTTATTGCTGAAAAGAACAAATTTTATTTATATTTCCAGGTTTTGTTATGCACCATGTTCATATTTGAATTTGTATAATTTTGACAGGATATATTTTTATGGAGAGCAAAATCTTTTGGAATATTTAAAATTTTACTTTTTTTTATATAAAATTACATAAGAGTAAAGAAATTTGAATGTTTGTTCTTTAAACGTTTACTTTATTTCTAACTTGTATAATTTAGACAGGTAAATATTTTTATGGAGAGCAAAATATTATAAGTTATTTAAGGTTTGAGTTGATTTATTCCGGAATAATATTCTGTCGACTAAATAAAAATTCCTTCTATTTAAAATTTGAATAGAACTTGAACAGAAACGATAGTTCGTAATATCCACGCAGACTTGCACATAAGAGCGGGAGTCATCCGTTTTAACAAGCAGCGTATTGCACTGATACGAAATAGCCTGCCCATTTAATTATTTAGGAATGAATAAATAAATTAAGATTTTGTACAAATAATGTTTTTCATTTTTCTTCCTTCATGGATTCTGGCACCCCCAGCAACAGTTGCTCGCACCCCAAAGACTGTATACAGTAGTCCCTCCTCGATCGCGGGGGTTTGCGTTCCAGACCCCCGCGATAGGTGAAAATCCGCAAAGTAGAAACCATATGTTTGTATAGTTATTTTTATATATTTTAAGCCCTTATAAACTCTCCCACCCTGTTAACATTATTAGAGCCCTCTAGACATGAAATAACACCCTTTAGTCAAACGTTTAAACTGTGCTCCATTACAAGACAGAGATGACAGTTCTTTCTCACAATTAAAAGAAAGCAAACATATCATCTTCAAAGGAGCGCCGTCATAAAGGAGCGCTGTCAGGAGCAGAGAATGTCAGAGAAAGCGCTCGCAAAGAAAAGCAAACAATCAAAAAATCAATACGTGCTTTTAAGTATACAGAAGCACCGCGATAAAGCGGCATTTTGTGGAGGAGCGTCCGTGTCCTCTGTGCAAACAGCCCCTCTGCTCACACCCCTCCGTCAGGCAGACCGAGTGAGAAAGATAGAGAGAAGCAAACAAGCACCGCGCGGGAAGCATATCTTATAGCATTGAGGAGTTTTAGTTAATATGTAATACATGCTCTAATTGGCTAGCTTCTAAGCCAACCGCCAATAGCATCCCTTGTATGAAATCAGCTGGGCAATCAAACTGAGGAAGCATGTAACCTAAATTAAAAGACCCATTGTCTGCAGAAGGCGGTGAACCAGCGAAAAATCTGTGATATATATTTAGATGTGCTTACATTTAATATCCGCGATAGAGTGAAGCTGCGAAAGTCGAAGCGCGATATAGTGAGGGATTACTGTATATGTGTGTATGTATGACAAAAGCGTGAGTGCAGAAAGGGCTTCTTTCTCATCACCCTGCCATAGCGATGTTCTTTGTGGAAATTGCGCTGAATTGTAGAACGATGTACAGATTTACTATCTGCAATAAGATGTTCTTGCAGGTATTTGGAGGTGATCTGTGAGTTGTCTGTAACTATTCTCACAATTTTGCGCCTAGGGAATCCATTCCCGGGAATTCGGGAATCCCTGGCTCCCGGGGATGACACAGTGCAAAGGCATCTCACATGTGAACGGTTTTAGAACATTCAACACTTATTTTAATAAAACTATTGCAATATGTTGACACCAATAAAAGACTAACCTTACCTACAAGCCATTCATGCTGTCATATAAGTACATGTATCTAGTTCAGGGGTGCCCACACTTTTTCGGCTTGCAAGCTACTTTTAAAATGACTAGGTCAAAATGATCTACCTACATTAAAAATGCTATATATATATTAATTTTTAAGAGCTTACCATTTCACTCAAAAACATGTTCTATGGCTAACAATACAATAAGAGTAGGATCTTAAGTTTTCACGTTTCTGTATGTGTGGCAAAGTGAGGTGCACGGCTCATTGGCATCTTTTAAATAAATAATCAACTGGCGTGGGGGGCATGGTAGCATGGCGAGAGTGGTTCCCATGCACGATGCTGGAGTGGACTGCCCTGCACTTAATGCTCAGGTGTAGATTTGCCCATGACCCTAATTGGCGGCGGGAACTGCTGATTGCCGCAGCTGTGTCACATCCCTGTTTTTAACAGGGAACCACGACTGCAAGGATAGGTGAGAATTGACACTAAGAGAGAATGGAGGTTAAAGGGAGAAAGAGACAGAAGAAGGCAGAAGGAGACAGCGTGAGCTAGCTTAAGAGTTGGAGAAATAGGCAGTGGCATGGAGAGCCCCTGGACAGAATTTGGTAGCCAATGCCTAGGTGGCTGCTGTAGTGGGATCACCCCAAGCTGAGCAACTTGGGAGAGCTAGAGTTATCAGGTAGCCGTACAAGCCCAGGAAGGCAGCGGGAGTCAGAAGCTTGGAATGAGAGCCCCTTTGTGAGCATCATGGCCTTTGGGGCCCTGAGCCTGGGTCCAGAGAGGGAGCCTTACTATAGCTGTGTCTGTCGGTAGGGTGACTTCTCTGATGCAAGGCAAGATAGCTTTAACCTAATTTTTAATGGATTTATTTGTTCTAGTTTTAACCTCCACAGATTCACCTTTTTAATTGGAATATTTATTTGGGAACTATGCACTGCACTTTTTGAACACTTTTTTTTTTCTTTTATTGCTTTATAAAAGCACTGAGCACTTTGCACCTTCCCCTTGTGTGGTGTGTTTGTCCTTATTTGCTCCTCTCTTCCTGCTCATGTTTGTCGACTTTGTCTGGTTCAAGAGGCTCTCGGACAAGAGTGGGAGCATGGAGCCAACCCACACCATCACCATGTGACTTTTGATTCCAAGGAAATCAGCAGTTGCAGTCCTCTGCAACATGAGATCAGGACTGTCTTCATTGGAAGTGTTGGATTTATTCACAAGAGCTTTGCTTTAGCTACTTCACTCATTTTAAATCAAAGCTCTGGAGTTACACTTAAAGAATTACTGTTGTCAACCTGTTCTCATATTTGACTGTCTCATATCAGACTCAGAAAAGAATGTTAAATGCATGTTTCAGTATATCCTTTGTTTGAAAGAGAATTGAGTCCTATAGTCAATTTTCATTTTTTATCTTGATTTCTTTGTAGTTATTTAATCCATCTTTTGCTCCAAACCATGAAGCTTCAGCAAGTACAGAAGACTCGCATTCTGGCGAGGTATTAACTTTTTATTGGGCTGCTTTTTGTTACCATTTTGTTAGCTGGCATGCATAAATGCATGTTTTAAAGCTTTAATCATTAATGCATTAACATAAGCCTTTTCTCCATTTCCAAAGTAACGTTTTGTGAAATTTTACAAGCTAATATTTGGCAATGACTTGTTCTATTTGAGCAAAGACTTTTCTGTTTTTTAAAATTAAGTAACAAATTGTTTTCAGATTACAAGAACATGATTTTGTAAGCTATATTTGTTTTGTGTATTGATATGCTTTTGATCAGATCAATCAAAAGAAGAAGAAAATAAAAAACAGCAAGAGTCTTGAAAATGTTTCTCTTACCAGCAAACTTTTTGGCCAAATACTAAATTACAAATATATCTGGGAAGACTTTTTTCTAAATTTTATCAAATGCTGACAGATTGTTTGTCTGCACCAGCCACAATATTCACATATATTTAACATAACAGTTTATGTTCCTATTATATTCATAATGAAGGGAAACTGGGATATGTAGCGCAGCAAAGGCATTAATGTAAAAATTATATATCTTGTTTTCAAAACATTCACTGCTCATAATTTCATTCTGTTATTTTCACTTAAATAAATAACATCTCAGAATGAAAATGTAGCTACAGGCTTTCTGCAGAAAACCTTTAAAAGTACTTTATTGCCATTGCAACATTGGTTGAATACAATGTGATTTGGCAAAGCTTATACAAATCAAATATGCAGTAAATACATTTTTAATTTGTCTGGCATAATAATTCCAATCTCGACTTCATGCTGGACCAGTCTTTTACACTTTGTAAGGTTAATTTTGTGTCTTATTAAAATGTTAATATTCAGACAGTACAAACCAGGCTCATTATTATACAGACCAATATAGATATGGACCCTGCTGGTCAGTCATCTGAGCTCCCCAAATGGTAGATTTGGTCCATATGTTCTCAGTATACACATAACCACTCTCCATTGACTATTAATTAGATATAAACATTTTTATAATTATTTTATAGGTATACACTATATGTGAAGGCAGAAGGAATTTTTGCCTACTGTAAATACTCAAGTCTGAAAATTCTGCATTGTTTACTGATAATATATTAAGTATTTTTAAGGGCCAGAATAATACCCAACACAGGATGCCTTTATTAACTTATATGTATTCTGTTCTACTGTCAAAAAAAGTTTCTAAGTTTTATTAGTTTATTTCTTGTCAAATTAACCTTCAGTAAGAATTTGAAACTTTTCTGGTTATTAGTTCTTGTTTCAACATTCTACTCCGTATCAATTTGATGTGAATCATTTTGTCTTCATGATAATTTTCTGGTTGATTACTTTCATTTTAAAAATTCAAAAATACCACACACTTACAAATATGTGCTCACTTTATGGCCATTGCTGCCTAAATGCAATTATATAACATTAAATTGCTGAATAGTAGTTGGGTTTATACTTAAATGAGCATTTCCATTTTTTATATCGAGTGGGATACAAATAACGAAGAAGATTAGCAGATAGTGATTTTTCCTCGTTCAGTTTGATATAACATATTTATTACACCTGTTAGTAGACCTGTTAAAGTACTAAAAGAACACAAAATGTCACGAGGGAAGGAGAAATTATGTTTACAGTTCTCAATAATGGCCATATTTACAGTGCCCTCGATAATGTTTTAGACAAAGATATTTATCCTTGATTTACCCCTCTCCTCCATGGTTTAAAATAAATGAATAATTCAGATGCGATTAAAGTGCACATTCTAGACTTTAAGGGTATTTGCATACAGCATTTTCAGCTTTGATAACCTCCTGTGGAGCAGAGGGGGTAAATCAAGGTTAAATGTGTCTTTGTTCAAAACATTATGGACGGCACAGTATATATCATCCTGCATATAGTATCTTCATTTCTAATAAGGTTAAATTCTTGCCATTTAAAAAACAATTAAAAAAAAAAATCTATAAACTGTGCCTTCAAGAGCTTACTCTTAAGTGGCTGTGGCCGACGTGTTTAATTGTGGTTCATCTTGCTGTTTTGTAGCTCTCCCGTTGTAGCTCAATGAGTTCATTATCTCGTGAAGTCAGCCAGCATTTAAATCAGGTACCGCAGGTGGCAGCTTCACTTTTGCATGCTTTCTGTCTTTGTAATTGCTACATCAACTTTTCTCACATGCTTCACAGCCTCTGCCTTTAGCTTTGCATAATTGGACTAAGGTTGCTGTAAGGTAAATACTGCACCACTTTGTCACACGTGTTACTGGGTTAATGCCTTTAACTTAATTTTGGACTTTTCAAGTTAATGTTTCTATTAAAACATAATAAGTAAATACTGTAATGTGTATTATATGATATTACTAATTTGCTTAAAAAATATGGAAAGATAGGTAAATCAGATTAAGCCTGGTTAAGTTATCCTTGACTCTAAGTAATTATCAGTAAATCCCCAGCGAAAAGCCGCCCCACACTGGAGGCCGCCCCATTCTGTAAGCCGCAGAAAATGCTCATTTATATTTTGAAACTCTGAGATAAGCCACCTCATGTTATTAGCCGCGGCGTAAAAGCATCTAATTTGGCACACCCCGTAGGCATTTGCAACTATATAGTGACGTTATAGTTGAGAGTAAATAATTAAATTGATAACATATTGCACTTATTAATATTATGCCGCAACGCAAGTCCTATGCTGCAGAATTTCAGCTCCAGGTTGTTGCTTTCGCAAAAGAAAATGGCAATCGTGCAGCTGGATGCCACTTTGAAGTAGATGAAAAACAAGTGAGAAACTGGCGGAAAGATGAGGAAGCTTTGTGTGTGCTTCCACCACGTAGGCATACAAGGGAAGCAAAATGGCCAAACTTGGAGAAGCGACTTAAAGATTGGATTCTCGTGCAGCATGAGAACAATCGGATGGTTTCGACAATAGCCATCAAATTGAAGGCACGAGGAATGGCGACTGAAATGGCAATTGAAGACTTCAAAGGGGTTCATAATTTGGTTTCTCGCTTCATGAAACGAAATGGTATATCTATCTGAGCCTGAACGACTGTGGGACAGAGACTGCCAGATGACTGGGAGAAGAAACTTGACAGTTTTAGAGAGTTTGTCGGCAAGGAAATTGAGACACTGAAACTAACACCGGATGACGTCATCAACATGGATGAGGTCCCGATGCAGATGGATATTCCATCAACACGCACTGTCGATAAGGTTAGTAAAAAGATCATATCAGTAACTGCCACAGGTCATGACCGGACAAGTTTTACGGTTGTTCTAGCTTGCACGGCAAGTGACAAAAAGCTGAAGCCATTCATGATTTTTAAGAGGGTGACAATGCCACAGAAAAAACTACCCAAGGGTATTGAGGTCTCAGTGAACAAGAAGGGCTAGATGAATGAAGACGTTATGATGGAATTTTGTGGACAAATGCTACAAAAGGCGGCCTGGATCTGGATTTTTTAACAAAACGTCATCCTTGCTAATTTTCGACTCAATCTCTGTTCATCTGATGGGTAGTGTTCAGAAGGCAGTGAATAAAGTTGGTGGTCAAATGCTGTAATTCCTGGTGGACTTAAATGCAAACTGCAGCCACTTGATATTGCATTTAAGTGCCTTGTAAGGATCGAGTTGGGAAAAAATAGATGACGGATGGTGAGCATGCATTCACTCCATCTGGCTGGCAGCGACGTGCCACATACAGTCAAGCGTGTGAATGGGTTATTTCAGCGTGGAACAATGTGAAACCAGAAAGCATACAGAATGGTTTTCGCAAAGCCGGAATCCTTCCTCCACCTACAAGCCTACCAGCAACACAAGCAACATCTGCAATATCTGAGACCAATACTGGTGACGAAAGCGTGTCTGACATCAGCAACAGCAAAGCAGCACATGTTGTAATTGAGTTGTTTGGTGGCGACGACAACAATGATTATGGATCTGATTTTGAAGGATTTGAAGAAAGTTAAGCCTAATTTCAGCGTTGCTAAGTTTATTCTGAAGAATTTATGTTTAGACAGATGATTGACATTGCTGTACTGCAGTACCCCCATTGTCTTTTTCCAGCCAACAGTAAACTTTTGTTCCTTTTATTTCTGTTAAATTTTGCTTTTTTTCCTAGCTTGTATTATATACTAGAATGTCATGTAGCAAAGCCCTGAAAAGTTCAACTTTTACATTGCAGCAACGAACCTGAAAGAGACGAATGTGAAGAAGAGGCTAGATGCAGCAGCGCAAGTGATCACTGAACCAATGATGGCATCATTATTAATTGACAATTTTTTTTGTCTACTGGACAATTCATAATTCATATTCTTTTCAAACTGTGGACATAGTTATTTTAACTGTATCTATGAACATCGTCACTATCTGATTTTTTGAAGTAAACAGTACATTTAAATTCAACAAATCATTTGAGTATGTCATCTTTTTGTGCACTGAATTATACTTTTATTGAATGTTTTTAGATAGGCCGCCCCATTTAAGCAAGTCGCGCCCAATACGCATTTGTAAAATTAATGTATAAGCCGCGGCCTTTCGTTGGGGAAATAATTCTAAATTCTTCTTTTATTTTCTTGTAGTTAAATAGTTAAAGCCAAAAATTCCCTTTCTGTGATTTGTTACCACATTTTGCTTTCTCATTCTTTTGACAATGGTATGACAGTGGTTTGATTTGGAATTCAGGAGGAAATATCATGGATCAGTTATCTAAATTGAGTACTATTCCCAGTAACATTTCTGTGAGCTTGTTGTTGCCTGGTTTGACAGCAGTTGCTGAAGGCAAGGAGCTGGCACTCTTCGTCTGTCTGATTGTATGGATGTATTTTGTACATACCTCAAAGCATGAATTGTTGGGGGGATTGTGGAGGTATGTTGCACTGAATTTTACTGCACAACGTTTTGACAGACTAAAAGCGTCTTCCCATGATGATAAAAAGAATTAATCAAAAGCACATAGTTGTTGTTTATATGTTAGTCAAAATATTTACTATATGGTTTAATGTAATTTATCTGTTTTATTGTTATAGTTTAACAAGATATCCTACTTGCTCCCTGCTTTGCATCAGACTTGTCAGCTTTTCTATTGCACATTCTTAATAACTTTGTGTTTTTAATGCAGTTTAATTAATTAATGTAAATAGGAATTTTAGAACCTTGATTTTTACATCTTAAGAATGAAGAATATTTATGTTAATATACATTTAAATGTATTGAAATAACCTATCTTCTGATGTTTGTTTTTAAAATTGTGGGTAATTTTCCAGTCTTCTAAAATATTTCATGTTGTAAATATTATACGTTTCCTTTATTTTTGTATAGATTTCTTGCCCACCAACTGTTCAAGGGGGACCACCTGTTGGAGGAGTAACTTTCTACAACCCCTCTCAGTTTGTGCAGGTATGTGGTGGTGATATATGCAAATAGAACATATTTTTTATAAGGTTAAATCTATTTCCAAATCATTGATCTAAATGTAATGGTGAAAAAGATTTAATGATCATTTAAAGAAATAAGTTATCTTCCCACCAGACCAACATTGACAGTTTGTCAATGCTTTTGTCATATTTCAGTGCAGAGACCTTTATTTCTAACCTACCTAAACGGTTTGGTACTTCACTGTTTATATTTGATAAGTGTGTTGTAGATAAAATCATTAAGATGTGTTTAAAAAAAAAAAAAAAAAAAAGGGTTTCAGAATATCTGGCTAAACTTCACACATTGGTAATAATTTTTACTTCATTTCAGAATGATTTGAGAAAATGTAAATAACAAAAAATGCAGGTGTTCATTTTTTGCTTACAGATTTCTGATTAGTATTTAAGTTCAAATGAATATTACAAGTCAATATTAATTGCAGCATTATTGGTAAAGTTTTAAATTTGTGTAGCCTCCAAATGGACACTTATAAACTTTATGTCTTGACAGTAAACAAAACTCCAAATCAGTTCATTTATACCTAAACCTCTGGGCAAACTTTTTTTTTTTTTCTGCTCAAATATCAACTAAAAATCATGTCTTCACAGCAACTTATTAATTTGCAAAGATTTGTATCTTAGATTGGATTTCTTTACTTGCTTTCAGTAATTTTCATTTTTGAAAAGACCTGCTCAAAACTTTATGTACTGCCAAAGAATGGTGCTGTGTGAACAGAACACTTGCAGTGCATTAGGAACAAATCCTGAGTAAAGTGTAGTTTGTAGAAATCAAGCACATAAACTTTGGCAAACTTATTTTTAAGTTCACTATCGTAATGGAGTTCATTTACTTTCAGCTACAAGACTTCTGAAATATTGTCTACATTAATAGCTAAAAGAAAATCTGCAAAATCTGCCTGGCCCCTAAAGTCCATTATACAAGATTAAAATTTACAACGAAGGATTACAGCCTTAGCTGAATAAGTCATCACTTCTGGCTTAACACTGATTTATTAGAAATAGAAAATGAACAGGTTTTGCTTCTTGCATCATAATCGGGTTATTGTAAAGTTTGAAACAGTTAAAAACATGTAAATTGGGAGAGCTGTTCTAAAACTGCAATGAGCTTACCTGGACAGCCATTAACTGTCTTCATCTTCTGACTCAGTGATGAAGTGTCTGAAAAGCCCACAAATTGTCTGAAGGCACAGTCAGTTGGGATGTCGCTGCCAGTAGGTGAATTTTACTCCTTGTCTCGCCAAACACACAGATTGAAGTACAGGAATATTCAGTTTCGTTCAACTCCTTACCGAAAAAGGGGTCTCCATCTAACTTCCTTTTCACATTTGTAAATGACTCTCTTTATTCTGATTTGTGCAAAAACCCAAAGGTGCACGTGAAGCTCCTCCTTCAGTGATGCCACTGCTAATCAGTTCAGTTGCTCATATACAAACGTGCATGCAAGCAATTAAACCATACCTACTTACAGTGCTGCAGACTGTGACTATTCATATGGTAATAGCTTGGTTTATTTAATTACTTTTGTATTATACTGCATGGCAACTTAATTAAGCTTACATCATCCAAATGTAGCATCATCTTGTTAAAAACACCTCCTGAGGGCCAGAATATTAGATATTTGTGTGAAAAGCCATCACCCTATAGTTTACTAACCCCTGGTTTAGGCCTACAATTTATTTATAGATTAAGGAAAATGACAGTACTGTTACAATTTTAGTCAAAATTTGAAACAAATGTATAAAATCACAATAATAAAGAGAATATCTCATAAAAGTGAAAGTTAAAGTTGTATTCGGATTTCCTGTTTTTAATACTTCAATTGATGGAATCTCAAAGTTGTTTGATTACATAATTTTAAAACAAAAACTTAAAAAGCTCATTAACCTGCTTTATTTAAATGTTTGTCAGTTTATCTTGTGTTCTAGGCCTGCAAGAAGGCTCCATCAGGGAAAACTTGATGGTTAGTGGCAGAATTGGAGCTATAGCCACCGTAAAAAAAAACACACACACACTATTCTATTCCATCTGAGCCTCAGTATTTCTCTCTGCTTAGCTTGCTTTCATAAGAACAAAAAATTGAATTTGCAAAGTTCTATCCTGCATGCACTGAAAATACTACACATATTTAAAATGCTCTGTACTGACTTTGTAGTTTCTTATACTGAATTATAAAAAAAAATAGTGCAATGAAAATAGAAGTTGAAGATGTATAGAAGTAGTTGGTAGAAAATGTATTTCTCATGGTAGTTTTTTTATAAATTGTACTGTTATTATTTTGACTTTACTCTTTCAAAAATAATATGAATATTGTGACGTAAAGGTGAATAAGTAGCACTCTTCTATAAATCGAATACAATTGAACATGTTCTGTCATAATATACAATAAAACAGAAAGGAAAATATGTAAATATAATGTAAAAAAGAAAAGAAAATATGTAAAATTAAAAAAGAATATGTAATGATTTTTGTGACAGAGTTTTATACCACCACGGTTATCTTTCAGTTTAATGTGTATCTGTATTGTCATCAGTGGGCAATTCTTCATTCAAGAATAATGCACTAAGAATCTTGTATCAAAGCAATGGCATAATGATGAAGTAGTGAAACTGTAAAGTATTAGACAGAAGTTTGAAAATAAGAATATAAAATAAAACCTTGTAGTTCTACTTTGCTGTCAGTAAAGCCTTATTCTTTATCTGTCAAGTGGGTTTGTGGCTCACCAACTTTTTTTAACATCAAATTATTACCAAAAGCATTCCATTGTCTGTATTTGCCCTCCTTTACTTACCTGCCAATGATGCTTCATCTCCACTTAGAAGGGTCTGGCAGAAATGATCTTTAAAAGCCACCCTGTCTCATCTTACTTTGGAGGCAAATTTTATTGTGGGTTTTGGAATTAAAGACATCCTGTATCTCTCAGATTATTCTCCATTTCTCCATGGTATCTTCCAAGCTTTACCCATAAGCCCATTAAATATCATTTGCTGGCCCTAGACTGGAGGATTTCTGATTGAATTTTCTTCTTCTTGAATATCTTTTATATCTGATGTCTCCAGTCTCACTGTACTGGTTTGAGAGCGTCCATTTTCGGACACCATCTGTAGTGACCTATTATACTGCACCCTTCATGTGCCTTCTTATCCAGCCTGGCATCTAGAGATGATGTACACAAATTGGTTTAAATTACTCTGTTTGGCCCCTATCTCGAACTACATTTATATACCTCCCCTGCTTCTTTAGGTAGTGCTTTGTCAATCTGATAACCCCATCCATTTTGTAACCTGTTTATCCAGTTCAGAGTCATGGGAAGCTAGTGTCTATCCCATCAACTTAGATCAACTAAGGTCGCAGACAACCCTGACAAATATAGCAGTCCATTTTGTTTGAAACACTATTTAAACTAGCCTGCATATCTTTGCAATACAAGAGGAAGTTCATACAGTTTACAGTAATCCCTCCTTGATCGCGGGGGTTGCGTTCCAGACCCCCCCGCGATAGGTGAAAATCCGCGAAGTAGAAACCATATGTTTGTATGGTTATTTTTATATATTTTAAGCCCTTATAAACTCTCCCACCCTGTTAACATTATTAGAGCCCTCTAGACATGAAATAACACCCTTTAGCCAAACGTTTAAACTGTGCTCCATGACAAGACAGAGATGACAGTTCTTTCTCACAATTAAAAGAATGCAAACATATCTGATCTTCAAAAGAGCCGTCAGGAGCAGAGAATGTCAGAGAGCGCCGCTAAGAAAAGCAAACAATCAAAAAATCAATACGTGCTTTTAAGTATACAGAAGCACCGCAATAAAGCGCCATTTTGTAGAGGAGCCTCTGTGCAAACAGCCCCTCTGCTCACACCCCCTCCGTCAGGCAGAGAGAGTGAGAAAGATAGAGAGAAGCAAACAAGCACGGCACGGGAAGCATATCTTATATCATTGAGGAGTTTTAGTTAATATGTAATACATGCTCTGATTGGGTAGCTTCTAAGCCATCCGCCAATAGCGTCCCTTGTATGAAATCAACTGGGCAATCAAACTGAGGAAGCATGTAACCTAAATTAAAAGACCCATTGTCCGCAGAAAGTGGCGAACCAGCGAAAAATCCATGATATATATTTAGATGTGCTTACATTTAAAATCCACGATAGAGTGAAGCCGCGAAAGTCGAAGCGTGATATAGCGAGGGATTACTGTATTCCAAGCCTGTTGGAGAACTTGCCACAGTTCCACTGCAGACTTTGGTTGTCTCTGATGGTATTGCATGATGTAAAAGAACCTGCCTGTACATTTTAGCAGTAAGTTAGCCATCAGTTTTGATTAAATCACCGACACTGTTTGTGGAAGTGGAGCCCCAAACCTGCAGGCAGCCTCTGCTATACTTCATTGTTTCCAGCAGACATTTATATGTAAACCTAAAAATATATATAACTCCAATTGCAATACTTGTTTTGAGAGATGGTTTAGGTGCAAGAGACTAAATGTTTCCAAAAAGGGAACACCTTGTTTTTGGACTGTCTTACTTTGCAATGCTATCATATACTGTATGACATATAAACTTGGTTCAGTGATAGCTGACAGACTGGGGCTCAAAAGAAAACTGCAACCAGGGTTGTGTATTATAAATTGTCTTGGTTATATACTGTCAGATTTGGTTTATTTGAACAGAAATCCTAAAGTGTTAATTTGTTTTGTGTTTTATTTGATATTGGTGGAAACAAATGTTTTTAATCATACAAATAATTTTAATATTTGCAGTGTTGTACTCTCTGCTCTTCAGCCATTTAACAGTTCATTTAGTACATGAGGAGAGAAATAGCAATTTATTTTTGGGTATATAATTTAGGCACAGTAATGCCAAAATCCTTTTAGTGCATAAGGGTTAACATTGCTCACTTTCTCCTGGTAAGACTTGCTGCTATTCAAAGTTTTTTCAATTTGGCAATTATTGCTCACATTGTGGTTAATAAGTGTTCCAGGGCTGTAGAAATTCCTTTCCTTTTGTGACCTCTTGAGGAATTTCCTTTATCGAGGAATTAAATGCTTGTTAAATCTTTCAACTGCCAGCTTGACTATAATATAAGATCAGAATAAGATATATTAACTTTGATTTAATTCAGGGGCAACTACTTTTTCACATACTGCCAAGTTGGTGTTAATTATCTTAGTTAATAAATGACAGGTAAAATTGTGTTTGTTTGCCCAGCTGCTGATGGCTGTAGACCTGAAAACATTCAGTCTCAAAAATTTGCAGAAGGCAAGACAAAAAAGAAAGGATAAATAATCGCATGGAACATAATGCTACACAACTGCGCCATGAGCAAAAAGTAAAAATAGGAATGAAATGGTGAAAAAAAAAACAAACAATAAGAATGTGCACATAGCTCCCAGAATTTTCAAGCTACATTCGTATACATTGTGAAATGATGCACACAATACTGCAAAAAGGTTTGGGGCAGACACCCCGTACACTTGAGAACTGGAAGTAAAAAAGGCAAAGATTTGAGCGATAGTCTTTGCAGACACTAGTCCAAAACAGAATTGAGGTGACAGACAAAACATGGCAGTTTTAAAGCCGAACAGTAAAAATTATATCATCTGGGCAGGAACTGGAAGTTATGTCATGGGCCCGGAACCAGAAGTGACATTATCCGGCCCAGATAAAATTTCCCATGGTTGGCCTGCACAGGAAAAAGACCCCCTGCTCTTTTGAGCCCTTTAGCTGCTTCCCATGCGCATGTATGTGACAAGGCCCCACTCAGCCCAGACACATCAGGTTGGACGTTTCTAACAGAGGGGTCATGAACCCGAGAAAGAACATGCGCGTTGGCATGGAGAGAGCCCTGCCAATGAACGAGCAAAAACTTGTAAGGCTGTACGTCTAAAATCCACCTTGTGACACTGCAGGTTCTATTCCTTCTGTAGGGCCATCCACTGTAAAGGTGTACAATCCGTAACCAAGATGAACTCATGGCCCAGGAGATAATACCTCAGCTGCATGATTGGCCATTTGATTGCCAAGGATTCCCGTTCCAGCATCGCATACCTGTTTTCCCGTTCCAACAGATTCCAGTTCAGGAACGTAGCAGGGGTGCTCGACACCCCCTACGCTTTGGCTCAGCACAGTACCAAGACCTCTGTCCAAAGTGTTTGTCTGGAGGATGAAAGGCAAAGAGAAGTTAGGAGCTTTCAAGAGCAGTGCCTATGTAAAACCGTGTTTTATGTCACTAAATGCAGTCCCTACGTTTGCATCCTATACCACATAGTTTGGGGCCCTCTTCTTTAAGTTAATCAAAGACGCCGTTCTCTCAGAAAATTGGGGTACAAACCGGTGGTAGTAGCTCACTAAGCCAAGACAGGCTTGGACTTGCCTCTTGCTCTTTGGAAGAGGCCATTTCAATATGGCTTCCATTTTGTAACACTCACAGTACCACCAGGTAGCTTAAATAACTGGCTTTGTTTACCCCAAAGAAACATTTCCTTGGATTAATCCAAAGACCAGCCTCTCCTAATGCCCACAGTACCACTTTGACCAGCTGTAGGTGTTCCTTCCATGTGCATGATAACATGACCACGTCATTCAGGTAAGCAGCACTGCAGGGGTTATAAGGACGGAGCACTTTATCTATCAGACACTGGAAGGTTGCAGGTGCCCCATGTAACCCAAATGAAAGCACACGGTACTGTTATTGACCACTCGTGGTGCTAAATGCAGTTGTAGCCTTTGTAGAGTCTATTGAAGGAACCTGCCAGTACCTTTTTGTCAAATCAAGTGTGGTCAAGACTTCAGCTTGTCCGAGCAGTGTGGTCAAGACTTCAACCTGTCCTAGCCGCTCGAGGAAGTCATCCACTTGTGACATCAGATAGGCATCGAATTGGGAGACCTGATTAAGCCACCAGAAGTCATTGCAAAGCCTCCAACTTTGGTCAGGCTTGGAGACCAAGACAACAGTGCTGGACCAGTGACTATGAGTCTCCTCTATCACACCTAGTTCCAGTGTGCACTTGATCTCCAGTTCCACTTCCACTCTTTTTGCCTCAGGGAGTCGATATGGGTGTTCTCTAACAACCACCACAGATTTGGTCATGCGCAGTCAAGGAGGTACATCCAGGTTTCTTGCTCACTACCTTCATGACAGACAGTATAACTACCTCCAGCTCCCATCCCTGTTTGGGGGTCAAAATATGGCTGAAGTTAAGTTCTGATTTATGAACAAAAAGGGAACAAGTTTGGCTTGAGGAGGGGTGAGGCTCCCATTCCTTCCACGGCTTCAGCAGATTCACATGATAAATCTGTTCACTTGGTTGACGATTGGGCAATTTCACCAAATAATTGACGAGCCCCTTTCTCTCCTTTGCTTCGTAAGGACCCTGCCAGTGGTACAGTAATTTGGAATGGAAGGTAGGTACAAGGACCATGACATAATCTCACAGGCAGAACTCCCGCAGAAATGTGCCACAGTCATAATAGCGGACCTGAGCTGCTTGCGCCTTCTCAATGTGTGTTTTTAGAATGGGTAAAATTTTTGTGACTCTGCCGCATAACTGCACGATATATTGTAGTATATTGTCGAGGGGAGAGCCTCCTCTCAACTTTCCTTTAAAATATTCATTATGCCCCAGAGTTTGCTGCCCATACAGTATTTCATATGGTAAAAACCCCATGGTGGAGTTTGGTGGGACTTCCTAATATGCATAAAAGACAAGGGGGAGGAGCTGATCCCAGTTCCATCCATCCTTGCTAACCACCATCTGTTTAAGGGTCTGACTAAACTGCTTCACTAGACTGTCAGTTTAAGGATGATACACTGAAGTCTTTAAATGCTTTATCTTAAGTAACTTGGCCGTTTCACTGAACATCTCTGAGGTAAAGGGCATTCCTTTCTCTGTCAGGACTTCCTTATAGAGATGCCAACTCGCGCAAAGACTCCTACTGTCACCCGTGCGATAGCTTTGGATGTGGTTGAGCTCAAAGGAACAGCTTCGGGGTATTGGGTACCATAATCTACTAGGACTAGTATGTACTTGTGTCGTCTAACCAAGCATTCTAGGGGTCCAACTAAGTCGACCACGACGCGTTCAAATCGGACATCTATAATGGGAATGGGAACCAGAGGAGCTTGGTCCCTTCTGGGAATTTGGTGCAGTTGCCACTCTCAGCAGGATGTGCAAAAGCGGCAAACCTCCTCAGTTTTTCCCGGCCAATAGAATTGGAGCCTTATACACTTAAGGGTTTTTGCGGCACCTAGGTGGGATTCCAGGAGGTGGGTATGTGCTAGTTCCCAGACCTGCCACAGGTAGGACTGTGGGACTAACAACATGGATCGTATCACCCCCTTGGGCTCCACTACCCGATAGACAAGGTAATTATTTAAGACAAAAGTGAGGACCCTGTGGCGTAGGATGCTGAGTGCAGTGGCCATTAACCAGAACAACTATATTTTTATGAATTTAAGGGAATTGTTTCATTGTTCTCTTTTAAAGGAAGCTGGAGATTGCTTAAATTGAAAGTGTAGTTACGAGAGAGGATAGGCACCAACCTCAATGGGTGTGGTTTCATCCCAGACTGCCGCTGCACCTGATGATGACATTCAATTGTGCAGCATCCCCGGAATTGCCTTGTCATTCTGAGGGGCCAGTGTGTCCTCTCTTAGCTGGCTTTTCACACAAATCTACACTAGCCTAATTGGCTCATTTTCTGTACAATAGTAAAAGGCACATAACTTGTGAATTTTATTTCCTTAATCCTAGATAATTTAAGAATGGCTTTGAAATATGCTTGTCACACCTGGTTGTTCAGCCGGTTTGATGCACAAGGTCTTTACTGAAGTTAAGTATCAGTGAAAGAAGGTCTGGCAGCCAAAGACTCGTGTTTCTTTTAATTTTTTTTATTAATTTTATTACAATCCATACAAAGCAATCAAGTTTTTACAAAAAGAAAAATTAAGTTAAGAACAGATCGATCCCCACACAGTTGAGAGAGAGAGCGCAAGCCAAACGGCGTTAAATTTAAGGCTTGTAAACATACCTAAATTAATAAATTCTCTGTGCTTTATGAACTTATTTTAAAATATTACTGATTAGATCCTGCCATGTTTTGAAAAAAGTCTGTACGGATCCTATAACTGAGTATTTGAGTATTTGATTTTTTCCAACTTCAAATAATATAACACATCGGTTTCCCACTTACTTAAAAGAGGAGAGTTTGGGTTCTTCCAGTTTATCAGAATAAGTCTGTGTGCCAAAAGTGTAGTGAATGCAATCACAATTTGTTTGTCTTTCTCCACTTTAAACCCATCTGGAAAAACACCAAACACAGCTGTTAATGGGTTAGGAGGGATTGTGAGTCCAAGGCTATCTGAAAGGTAATTCAAAATTTTTTTCCAGAATGATGTTAATTTGGTGCAGGCCCAGAACATGTGACCTAGTGAGGCTGGGTCTTGGTTGCAACATTCACAGGTTGGATCATGCCCTGGAAACATTTTGGAGAGTTTTAGTCGAGACAGATGTGCTCGATATACAGTGGTGTGAAAAACTATTTAGGTAGAGCCATGCCGCCTTCTGCCTTTTGTCTTTGTAAGGTCGCTCTTTTGATGCGTGGATGTTTTGAATTCCAAATAAATTAGGTTATTGTCGAATCTAATTGCCTAAAGAATGATTTATTAATGTATATTGGGATGTTTTGAAATAAAAAAGGAGTTTAGGAAGAATATTCATCTTAACAGTGTTAATTCTTCCAGCTAGTGTGAGATGAAGGGTTGACCATCTATGCAAGTCTTGTTTAATTTTTTCCATGCAGACGGCGAAATTTTGTTGATATAGAGCTTTATGTTTACTTGTAATGTTTACCCCGAGGTATTTAAACTGTTCTGCAATGATGGGATTAATAAAGTACCTATCTATCTAAAAGGTAGGGTATCTAATCTAATATTATATGCTTGAGAGTTCACTGGAAAGAGTACACTTTTATTCAGATTAATTCCGAGACCAGAGATCTTTTGAAATTCTGTGAGTGCTGCTAAGACTACAGGCACAGAATTTTCTGGGTCTGGTATATACAGTACCATGCAGAGATGGGGGACTCGAGTCACAATTTTCAGGACTTGAGACTTGCTTGATTGAAGTAAGAAAATGACTTGACTTGACTTTGACTTGAGAGTAAGTGACTTGAGACTTGACTTAAAGTGGAAGACTCGACATCTACAATGACTTGAACTTTTAAATATAATTTGTTTAATAAAATAATTTAATAAAATAATTATGACTCAGCAGCACCATAATTGGCGCCTGTGCCCTTAACGCTGCACAACTCTTAACGTTACCAAGAAGAACAAGAAGAAGAGCTTCTCGATATTACATGTAAACTATAATGTCTATATTAAATGTGCACATTTTCAAGCGTTTGGATGGACTGACTGCGTGTGGTTAGTTGAATGGCAGCTCGTGTAACGTTATACTGCATGAAAATCTAAGATGAAAGCGTCGGTGCAATCACTTCTCCTTCAATAACTCGTTCAAAACGTTTTGGTCATACAGACAAGAATAATTTCATCGTTCGAATCAGTTACGTTAAGTGTCTATAATTTTTTTGTGTACACTCACAATAACAAAATGTTGTGTGCTGTATAACAATGAAACCAGTTCAAATAGAAAACAAATATATCAGATTATATATTATGTATGAAACGTGTATATTGCACATCCACCACAGAGATGATGATTAAGCTTCATAACTTCATCACTGGGCTATATTAACATACATTATATTTATATTCTGCTGAAATGAAAAAGATCAGTTCATTTTAATTAACGAGATTCATCACTAACGTTAGATTAAAAAGAGTGGATAAATCCCCTACAGTTTGAATTTCCAAAATGCAGTTTAAATGCAGCTTCAGAAGACTCAACGATTCCAGCCGAGGAGGAGGAGTCTTATCTAGCGAAACAATCAGTTATTTTCTAAACAAATGGACAATTTATATACTTTTTAACCTCAAATGCTGGTCTTGTGTTGTCTCTGCGCAGTCTGTGTGATTCGGGTAAATACAGTCTTAGATTGCAGCAAAAGTGCAGACACAGTGTTTACACAGTTAACATGTATAGCTCAAGCTCAAATTCCCTTTACAAAAAAAGGTAAAAACCGCATTGCAGGATGTTTTTGACATTAAAGATATAAAAGAGATTGTTGTTTTTTTGACATCTATTAACTGTATTTACGAATCACACAGACTGCACAGAGAGGAGACAAGACCAGCATTTGAGGCTAAAAAGTATATAAATTGTCAATTTGTTTGGAAAATAACCAATCATTTCAGGCTTTCTGAAGCTGCATTTAAACTGCATTTTGGAAGTTCAAACTTCGGGGCGCCATACATATCCATTATATATAGACAGAAATCCTGAAATGTTTTCCTCAAAAAAAAAAAAAAAAAAACAATTTCTTTATGACTGAGGAAAGAAAGACATGAACATATTGGATGACAAGGGGGTGAGTACATTATATGTACATTGTTGTTGTCAAAATAAACTAATCCTTTCAGATTGAATTGCATTATACATTTTAGACTGGATTTCTTAGTTTTAAACATTTTGTGTAAGCAACACAATTTTATTTTCAGATATTAATGTAGCACAGATATGCATATAATTTAAATATAGCAATGCAAATAAGATACATAATATATGTACAGTGGTGTGAAAAACTATTTGCCCCCTTCCTGATTTCTTATTCTTTTGCATGTTTGTCACACAAAATGTTTCTGATCATCAAACACATTTAACCATTAGTCAAAAATAACACAAGTAAATACAAAATGCAGTTTTTAAATGATGGTTTTTATTATTTAGGAGAAAAAAAATCCAAACCTACATGGCCCTGTGCTTAAAAAGTAATTGCCCCCTTGTTAAAAAATAACCTAACTGTGGTGTATCACACCTGAGTTCAATTTCCGTAGCCACCCCCAGGCCTGATTACTGCCACACCTGTTTCAATCAAGAAATCACTTAAATAGGAGCTGTCTGACACAGAGAAGTAGACCAAAAGCACCTCAAAAGCTAGACATCATGCCAAGATCCAAAGAAATTCAGGAACAAATGAGAACAGAAGTAATTGAGATCTATCAGTCTGGTAAAGGTTATAAAAACATTTCTAAAGCTTTGGGATTCCAGCGAACCACAGTGAGAGCCATTATCCACAAATGGCAAAAACATGGAACAGTGGCGAACCTTCCCAGGAGTGTCTGGCCGACCAAAATTACCCCAAGAGCGCAGAGACGACTCATCCGATAAGTCACAAAAGACCACAGGACAACGTCTAAAGAACTGCAGGCCTCACCTGCCTCAATTAAGGTCAATGTTCATGACTCCACCATAAGAAAGAGACTGGGCAAAAACGGCCTGCATGGCAGAGTTCCAAGACGCAAACCACTGTTAAGCAAAAAGAACATTAGGGCTCGTCTCAATTTTGCTAAGAAACATCTCAATGATTGCCAAGACTTTTGGGAAAATACCTTGTGGACTGATTAGTTAAAAGTTGAACTTTTTGGAAGGCAAATGTCCCGTTACATCTGGCATAAAAAGGAACACAGCATTTCAGAAAAAGAACATCATACCAACAGTAAAATATGGTGGTGGTAGTGTGATGGTCTGGGGTTGTTTTTGCTGCTTCAGGACCTGGAAGGCTTGCTGTGATAGATTGAACCATGAATTCTACTGTCTACCAAAAAATCCTGAAGGAGAATGTTCGGCCATCTGTTCGTCAACTCAAGCTGAAGCGATCTTGGGTGCTGCAACAGGACAATGACCCAAAACACACCAGCAAATCCACCCTTGAATGGCTGAAGAAAAACAAAATGAAGAATTTGGAGTGGCCTAGTCAAAGTCCTGACCTGAATCCAATTGAGATGCTATGGCATGACCTTAAAAAGGCAGTTCATGCTAGAAAACCCTCAAATAAAGCTGAATTACAATAATTCTGCAAAGATGAGTGGGCCAGAATTTCTCCAGAGCGCTGTAAAAGACTCATTGCAAGTTATCGCAAACACTTGATTGCAGTTATTGCTGCTAAGGGTGGCCCAACCAGTTATTAGGTTCAGGGGGCAATTACTTTTTCACACAGGGCCATGTAGGCTTGGATTTTTTTTTCTCCCTAAATAATAAAAACCATCATTTAAAAACTGCATTTTGTGTTTACTTGTGTTATATTTGACTAATGGTTAAATGTGTTTGATGATCAGAAACATTTTGTGTGACAAACATGCAAAAGAATAAGAAATCAGGAAGGGGACAAATAGTTTTTCACACCACTGTATATAAGTTCATCTTTTCTGTAAAAAATTTTCTGTGCAAAAATAAACATATCGAAAATTTAACCTCTGTTTTAGTACTGCAACTTGACTTGACTTGGCTTGAAACTTACCACGGACTCAACTCGACTTGCTTATGGTGAACCCTTGACTTGACTTGACTTGCTTGATTTGTCTTAACTGTGACTCGAGACTTGATGGTTAACACTTGAAACTTGCTTGGACTTGATCATATGCGACTTGTCCCCATCTCTGGTACCATGTCATCTGCATATAATGAGATTTTCTGTTCCAGTCCTTCTCTGCTAATCCCCTTTATCTGATCAGTATTCCGACAATGTATTGCCAGTGGTTCAATGGCAATAGCAAACAGCAGCGGTGACAAGGGGCATCCTTGTCTAGTGCCACGTTCTAGTTTAAAGTAGTCTGAGCAAATGTTGTTGATGCAAACTGAAGCTTCTGGGTTAGTATACAGTAATTTAATCCATGCACAAATGTTTGGGCCAAACCCAAACTTCTCCAATGTAGTAAAAGGTATTTCATTCAATCATGTCAAATGCTTTTTTTGCATCCAATGATAATAATATTTCTGTGGTGTTTTGATTTAGTTGGTGAGTATATTACATTAAACAGGCGTCGAAGATTTGAAGATAAGTGCCGGCCCCTAATAAATCCAGTTTGGTCTTGTGATATTACCGAGGGAGCACTTTCTCCATCCTTCTGGCTAAGATTTTAGAGAGTATTTTAACGTCGTTATTCAGAAGTGAAATTGGTCTGTATGATGCACATTGTAATAAGTCCTTATTTTGTTTTGGAAAGACAGTGATTAGTGCTTGGCGAAAGGTTTGTGGAAGAGATTGGTTATCTCTGTCCTCTGTAAATGTTGCTAATAGGAGGGAGCTAGCTGAGCGGAGAATTTCTTGTAAAATTCTGCAGGGTAGCCATCAGGGCCTGCTGCTTTCCCGCCTTGGAGTGACTTTATAGCATCTAGTAATTCTGATAACGCCAGAGGTTTATCAAGTTCCTCCACACTAAGCGTCTATTTGTGGTGTCTGTAATGTATCCAGAAATGCATTAGATTGTGTATTGTCTTCTTTAAACTCAGTGGTATATAGGGATTTATAGTAGTCTCTGAAAGTGTGCATTATATTTTTGTGTTCGATTTTTATCTCCGTTCGTGTTAGTGATTACGAGATTGCATTGCACTTCTTGCTTGTGAATTTGTTGAGCTAAAAGCTTATTAGGTTTCTCCCCATGTTCATAATAATGATGTCTGGATTTGTAGATTAGTTGTCAAGAGGTTTAATTCCGAATGTAGAGCCTGCCTTCTCCTATGTAGAGTCTCGCTTGGTAGTCTGGCGTTCTTCATCTATTTTAGTAATTTCGCTTTTATCTCTGCTACTTTCTTGGCCTCGGATTTATTTCTGTGGGAAAGATATGAGATAATCTGTCCTCTTAAGAAGGCCTTAAGAGTTTCCCAGAGTATTCCTGCAGAGATCTCAGGGATGTATTTGTCTCTAGAAAGAATTTGATTTGTTTGGATATAAATTCAGTACAATTCTCATCAGCTAATAGAAGCGGGTTGAGGGCCATCTGCGGGTGAGTGTATGGGGCTTAGTAATTTTAGCTCCAAGATCATAGGTGCATGGTCAGAAATAACAATAGCATCGTATTTGCAAGATTTAATCTTAGGCAAGAAGTTATTGTCTATAAAGAAGTAATCAATCCTTGAGTAGCAATGATGTACTGGTGAGTAGAAAGAATATGTTCTTGAATTTGGGTTTAAAAACCTCCAGGGGTCTGATAAGTTGTGATCAGTTATAAACTTTGTAATTATCTTTGCAGTGTTAGATGCCATTCCCCTGTGGAGGAAGTCCTATCTAAAAGTGGATTTAGAACACAATTAAAGTCCCCAGCCATTATAACTTTATGAGTGTTCAGATTGGGAATGGATGCAAATAAATTTTGTATAAATTCCTTATCATCAACATTAGGTGCATAAACATTTATCAAAATCATTTTACAGTTAGATAAGTCTCCCATGACCATTACATATCTCCCTTCAGGATCCAATACTACATCTGATGCTACAAATGGTACTGTTCTATGTATGAGAATTCCCACACCTCTAGTTTTCTTCGTAAAACTAGAATGGAACATTTGGCCAGTCCAGTCTTTTTGCAGCCGGAACTGATCCTTGCTTAGTAAGTGGGTTTCCTGTAAAAATACTATTTTAGCATTTAGACCTGTTAGGTGAGAGAGTACTTTCTTTCTCTTTAATTCGTGATTCAGGCCTTTAACATTCCAGCTTACGAAGTTAACTGTCCCATCATGGAGACACTGATTCTGAGTTTTTGATGTCATTTTATAGTCTTATTATAATTATAAAGATTGAGAGGATAGATTAGGTATAGATCAGGCCTGCTCTCTTTCTCTCCCCTTAACCCCCACCCTCCCTTTTTGCCTCCCAAGTGAGGCTAAAACCCACTTCACACAGTCCCTGTCCTCTGACATACCCAGAGACAGAGCACGTCCAAAGCAAAACAAGCCCCAATGCAACGGTGCTTTAGGGTTAAGATAGAGATATCAATAAAAAATAAAAAAAATAGTTTTGCACTTAAAATATATATATAGTCTTCAGCAATTTTAGTGCATTAAGATGATACACCCAGATAATAAACCCGGGGGATGGTGTTAAAAATGTGTCCAGAATAAGCATAACAAGTCTTAATGCAGTAATAGCAATAACAGTAAACCAAGGGTATGATATTGAACAGTCTCGTTTAGGGTAGAGATGAAATAATTAGAAAAGAAAAATAAAAGGGAGGAAAAAGAATAATTAAGCACAATAAAACATAAACAGATAACGCCCTAGTAATACTAAGTAATAATGAGAATATATTAGAATATATGCTGATAAAAATCCATATTTTAAAACGAGTAGATCAGACAAAAGATTATTAATCCTTGTTTTATCATTAACTGCCATGACTCACTATTATGTATCAGAATAGTCCCGGGATCAATAATATAATAATAATAATAATAATAATAAATGTTATTTATATTGCACTTCATATTTTAGAAATCTCAAAGTGCTACAGAGTAAAAACAAAAATAATAAAACAAGAAAATCTATGTATACTTTAACAAAATATCTTTCTAAAAAGATGAGTTTTAGATTCCGTTTAAAAACATCAGTCGACTGTGTGGCTCTCAGGTAATCAGGGAGGGCGTTCCACAGTCTCGGCGCCACAGATGAAAAAGCCCTATCACCCATACTGCGAAGCTTGGTTCTAGGAACTTGGAGAGTGTTAGTGTGTACAGAGCGGAGAGTGCGTGAGGAGGTATGAGGGGTAAGGAGTTCCTGTAAGTAAAGGGGGGCATGTCCATAGATGCACTGATGGGTGAGGAGGACAACCTTGAACTCAATTCTGAGTGGAACAGGGAGCCAGTGAAGGGTTTTCAGGATTGGGGTGATATGGTCATGCTTTTGCACCCTCATCAGGATCCTGGCAGCGCAATTCTGAATATACTGGAGTCTCTGAATACTCTTGCTAGGAATCCCGATGAGGAGCGCATTACAGTAATCCAACCTGGAGAAGACAAAGGCATGGACGAGGTTCTTTGCATCTTCCAGGGTGAGAGTTGGTCGGAGTTTAGCAATATTCTTGAGGTGGTAGAAGGAAGACTTACAGAGGTGTTTGATGTGGGTGTCAAAGGTGAGTTGAGGGTCCATTTTAACACCCAGATTGGTGACAGATGTGGAAAGGGGAATGTTTTGGCCAGCGAAAGTGATACTGGTGATGGTAGAAGAGCGGAGATGGTGTGATGTGCCAACTAAGATGGCTTCTGTTTTGGATCTGTTTAGCTGAAGAAAATTGAGCCTCATCCACTCCTCTATCTCCTCCAGGCAGGTAGTCAATGTAGATATTGGCAGAGGAGTAGAGGAGGTGGGGGTAGTCCTGAGGTAAAGCTGAGTGTCATCAGCATAACAGTGAAAAGATAAACCATGTCTGCTAATGACATTTCCAAGGGGGAGCATGTAGATGGTAAAAAGGATGGGGCCTAGCACAGAGCCCAGTGGGACACCACAAGTGATGTTGTTGGTATGAGATTTTGCGCTGCCCAGGGCGACGTGCTCAGTTCTGCCGGTCAGGTAAGATGTGAACCAAGATGTGTGGGTGGGGGGTGTGGGGGAGGCAGGATATCCGTGGTGGAGAGGGCAGGATATCCGTGGTGGAGAGGTGTAAGCGGATGTTATCAACTTTTTGTTTGAAGAAATTTATATGCATATTGCATCTCTCATCGGTGGCCTCAGAGTGGGCAGGTGAAGGAGGTTTGAGAAGGTGATTTATAGTTGAAAAAAGTTTTTTGGGGTTCCTGGAACTGTTGCTGATGATGATGGAATAGAACTTGGGCCATGCAACCTTCAGAGCTTCTGTATACGCCCTCTTGTGTTCCCTATAAGCCTGTTTGTGGACAGTCAGCCCAGGGGCCTTGAACCGCCGCTCAAGGACACGGCCGCGGATCAGCTTTCTTAATTCCTTTTCTGCTTCTTCCTTGCTAGCGAAGACATAGAATTGACTCTGCCATTCCACTTTCAGTTTTGCGGGATACAGGAGGCTGTATTTGACACTGGCTTGCCGTAACCTCTGTTTAATGTTATAGAAGGCTGCGTGTTTGGTAGATGTTGCTGGAGAGAAGTCAGGGAAGATACGAATGTGGTTATTTTCATATATAATATCTTCCTTGTTTCTGAGGAGTGCCATCACCTCTAGCTTAAATGATAATCGTTCATAACGAACTATAAAAGATCTCGGTCGTGGTCTAACGGTGTTTGATCCGCATAGGCGGTAAGCCGCTGCTATCTCAGATTCTGCTTTAACGTTGTCCCCGATTATTTTAGAAAAAAGTTCAGCTGCGAATTTCACAGGTTTTGAACTTTCTCGATTCTCAGGCAGACCTTCAATTCTGACATTATACCTTCTACTCCCATCTTCCAGAGCAGCCAGTCTGTCTCCAAGTTTTTCTCCGAGTTTTTTGCATTCGGAGAGCTGACATTTACTGCTTTTTCCTTGGCACTGGCAGCAACATTTTCAGCCATATCAATCCGATTCGTGAATGTCTCCTTGAGATCCTCCAATTGATCAGTAAGCGTGCTGAGTTTAACCGAGTTTTCCTGAATGCGTTCTTCAATTTTACCCAGCACTTGTCGAAGCTCAAGTTGCACCTCTTGACGCAGCGTTTCATTTGCCTGTTGGAATTCCTGTCGCAGCCATTCATTTGCCTGTTTCAATTCCTGTCTCACATCTTGTCTCATTTTTTCGCTTGCCTTTGCCCTTGCTTTCTCATTAGCCTTCTCGCTTTTCTTTATATCTTGCGCGAGCTCAGCAAGCAACACCTTCAGTTCAGACAGTTCAATTGTGCTTTCTTGTACCGTAGATGAAGCAGCAGACTTTGCTGTAGCTGGTGTCCCCGGCTCGCGTAATTGAAGCCGTGGACTTCAAGGCCATTTCCAGTTTCATGTGATCTTCTCCGATCGGCGAGCTATCCAAATCTGCACTCACGATCGCACCTTCGCTCCCCTTTTCGCTCTCAGACGGCGACGATGTAGCGGACCGTGGTCCCGAGGAGTCTGTGCTTTCGCCCATCTGATCCAGGTCTGTCTCTGAAAGGCCGTATCTTGAACTGGGGCTTGCTGATCGTAGCTTGGGTGTAGCTTTAGTTTTCGATTCTTTCGAACTCCCCATCTTGTTGGCCATGTTTATATGTGCTTACATATACTGTAGCAGTCCCTCTCGGATTGAATAAATACAGGATATCTCAGGATAATAAGCAAATAATATGAAAAATAACACCGCTGCTAGCAGAGCTCCACTTCAGATGTCCATCTCTCGCATCGGACGAGACCAACCAAAAAAAAGACTTGTGTTTCAAAGCAAAGTGGTAATGTCAGTCTGTCCTACTTAGTAGTAGATGTTAATGTATGCTCTTGTTTGTATGTAGCAAGTTCAGCCAGGTAAGCAGAGTCTATGTCATCTAAAACTTTGTCAGAATGAGTATTTTGAAAGACTTAAGAACTGGACTTATATAGATGAACTTTGTAATTATTCTTCCAGCAGCATTTTGAATTAATTGAAAGGTGTATATAGAGTGGTTTGTACAGGTTGTGGATAACACATGCATTAGTAAGTTCTACTTGAAATAAATGGATCAATTAATTTCTCATCCTTTTTCTTATTTTAATTGATTTTATTAAAATCAAATAATATTCCATACAAATAACTTAAGTTTTATAAAAAAAAAAGGTTTGCAACAAATCAAACCCCATCCCTGATAAAGCGAGCTAGGCCATCCAAGTAAAACTTTAAGCTAGTAAAAATAAGTAAATAGATAAATTAATACATTAATAAAGATAAATAGAGTTAAAGATGGGAGAGAACCTGCTTCCACAATTTAAATGCTTATTCAAATATTTTATTGATTAGATTTTGCCAGGTTTTGAAAAAGTTTTGTATAGATCCCCTGTGTGTGAAATTGATTTATTTCCAGTTTCAAATCTATACATATAAAGGAGAGTTGGGATCCGAGAGGCTGTGTTTGTGGAGAGATGGAGAGATAAGGCGGGTGGTGGAGTCACATGATCATCTCCCCTCCCATTCACGTCATTTCATTCACTTCATTTCACTCCGCAGCTGACGCGGTCTTCCTTTTCCTTAGTATTTAGTTCTCTCTCCTTTACTGATTTATATAAAGGAGAGTTGGGATCCGACAGACAGTGTTTGTGGAGGGATTGAGAGTTAAGGTGGGTGGGGGAGTCACGTGATCATCTCCCCTCCCATTCACCTCATTTTATTCACTTCATTTCACTCCGAGCTGAGCTCCACAGCTGATGTGGTCTTACCGTTCTTTTTCCTTAGCATTTAGTCAACTCTTCTTTACTGATTTATATAAAGGAGAGTTGGGATCCAAGAGACTGTGTTTGTGTGTTTGTGGAGGGATGGAGAGTTAAGGCGGGGTGGGTGAGTCACGTCATCTACCCTCCCATTCACCTTATTTCATTTACTTTATTTCGCTGTGAGCTGAGCTCCGCAGCTGACGCGGTCTTGCCGTTCTTTTTCCTTAGTGTTTAGTCCTCTCTCCTTTACTGATTTACTGTTTACTAGATGCAGTACTTAACTGAATAGTATTTTTTCCTTTAGTGTTTCTACTTAGTGTTTGCCATTTTTCCCGTTTCTATTTTTTATGTAGCATGTTCACAAATTAGTCATAGACAAAATTTATATATTTTGGCTCCAGGAGGACAAACCAAAAATGTTGTTAAAAAGAAGCTCAATAAGTCGCATGTAGATACATAATTATTCCAACTACAGCGACTGCAGCAAAGCGCACGTGGTCTGCTAGTATTATATAACATCAGTTACCTACTGACTTAGAATAGGTGAGTTAGGATTCTACCATTTGAGCACGATAAGTTTACATTCCAATAGTGTAGTAAAGGCAATTACAATTTGTCCTTCTCCACTGTTAAGCCCAAAAAAGGTTTTTAGATTGTGTTGTAATTTGTGTTGTAAAAACATACTGTTGTCAAAGATAAGGCCTAAGTTGTGTGCTGATTCAGTTAAACTAATGTTTAGATCAGGGGTCTGCTATCAAAAGAGCCATATATTTGCCCACCTCTCCTAAGAAGTAAAAATCTTCTGGAGCCGCAAAACGTTTCTGACCCTTAAAGATAACAGTTTACAGTATATAATTTTGTATATACAGGGTGGGCCATTTATATGTATACACCTTAATAAAATGGGAATGGTTGGTGATATTCCTGTTTGTGGCACATTAGTATATGGGGGGGGTACTTTTCAAGATGGGTGGTGACCATGGTGGCCATTTGGAAGTTGGCCATTTTGGATCCAACTTTTGTTTTTTCAATAGGAAGAAGGTCATGTGACACATCAAACTTATTGGGAATTTCACAAGAAAAACAATGGTGTGCTTGGTTTTAACGTAACTTTATTCTTTCATGAGTTATTTACAAGTTTCTGACCCCTTATAAAATGCTTTCAAAGTGCTGCCCATTGTGTTGGATTGTCAGCGCAACCCTCTTCTCCCACTCTTCACACACTGATAGCAACACCGCAGGAGAAATGCTAGCACAGGCTTCCAATATCAGTTGTTTCAGGTGCTGCACATCTCGTATCTTCACAGCATAGACAATTGCCTTCAGATGACCCCAAAGATAAAAGTTTAAGGGGGTCAGATCGGGAGACCTTGGGGGCTATTCAACTGGCCCACGACGACCAATCCACTTTCCAGGAAACTGTTCATCTAGGAATGCTCGGACCTGACACCCATAATGTGGTGGTGCACCATCTTGCTGGAAAAACTCGGGGAACGTGCCAGCTTCAGTGCATAAAGAGGGTAACACATCATCATGTAGCAATTTCGCATATCCAGTGGCCTTGAGGTTTCCATTGATGAAGAATGGCCCCACTATCTTTGTACCCCATATTCCACACCATACCATCAATTTTTTTGTTCCAACAGTCTTGGAGGGATCTATCCAATGTGGGTTAGTGTCAGACCAATAGCGGTGGTTTTGTTTGTTAACTTCACCATTCACATAAAAGTTTGCCTCATCACTGAACAAAATCTTCTGCGTAAACTGAGGGTCCTGTTCCAATTTTTGTTTTGCCCATTCTGCAAATTCAGTGCGCTGATCTGGGTCATCCTCGTTGAGATGCTGCAGTAGCTGGAGTTTGTAAGGGTGCCATTTGTGAGTAGCTAATATCCGCCGAAGGGATGTTCGACTAATGCCACTCTCCAGTGACATGCGGCGAGTGCTACGCTGTGGACTCTTGCTGAATGAAGCTAGGTCAGCCACTGATGTTTCTTCATTAGTGACAGTTTTCATGCGTCCACATTTTGGCAAATCCAACACTGAACCAGTTTCACGAAACTTAGCAAGCAGTTTGCTAACTGTAGCATGGGAGATGGGTGGTCTCGTAGGGTGTCTTGCATTGAAATCTGCTGCAATGACCTGATTACTGCGTTCACCAGACTTCAACACAATTTCTATCCGCTCCTCACGTGTTAACCTCTGCGACATGTCAGTGGCTGTAAACAAAGAGAAACTTGTAAATAACTCATTAAAGAATAAAGTTATTTTAAAACCAAGCACACCATTGTTTTTCTTGTGAAATTCCCAATAAGTTTGATGTGTCACATGACCCTCTTTCTATTGAAAAAACAAAAGTTGGATCCAAAATGGCCGACTTCCAAATGGCCACCATGGTCACCACCCATCTTGAAAAGTTTTCCCCCTCACATATACTAATGTGCCACAAACAGGAAGTTAATATCACCAACCATTCCCATTTTATTAAGGTGTATCCTTATAAATGGCCCACCCTGTAGTTTTACTCTATATACAAAACTATTGTTTATAGTGTATTTATGAAATTATATAAATACAATACAGAAATTCTTGACATTTTATTATAAAGGACAAAGGATAACATCAAGCATTCAGCTCTTATGAAGAGATAAAAAATGTCCTCCTTTGAAATAAATTGAGCATAGAGCTATGCAGGCCTATTTGAGTCCTTCCCATATTTGAGGAAAATTAATAAAATTAGAAAGTAGCCCATTTTTAAATAAATATATAGGTCCAGCCTAATAAAAAATAAGCTTTGTGGGCTATATAATTATGACTTAAGACCATTTCAGTGTGATGTCCTCTTCTCTGTTTTTTTTTTTTTTTTTTCCCTCAGCCACTTACAGCAATTAATCATTGCACCTAAAACTAAACACAACCACATCAGTTCAGGGTCTAAAATAAATGTTTTTGCAAAACAATAGCTAAATAAAAGATAGTATTCTCAACCTGTTTAATGTGATTTCTGTTGCTGAACTTCACTGGAGAGCTTCTCTGTATTAGGGCTGTAAGATGTGACTTTGATCTTCACACAGGACTGCAGACTGTCATCTGTTAAGCAGGAGAGATACTTGGATTTTATATAATTCATTCTTGAGAAAACCTGCTTTAATAATTATGTTGATCCAAATATGGGCAAGACTGCAATTGCAAATTATTTTTTCATGTTTAAATATGTGTCAGGAATTGCATTCCGTCTTTCAAACAGAAGTTTGTTGGGTCTGGGGACATTATCAATATCGCTCCATCTGTGCTTTTGAGTGAGAGTGGCCATCTGACGGGCAACATCTTCAGGATCAGCTGACAGGCTTTTGAACTTAGACACCCAGATGTTTTTATCAGCTAAGTCTGCCAGTTCAACTTCAAGATCAGGTTAACTTTCTCCAGAGAATGTGGACTGTTCAGTAGGGATGGGTTGAAGTTCAGGGGCATGATAGGGAAGGATAATGTGTTTTTTTTTCGTTCTGTCTCCTGCTTTCTAGTCAGTGCCACCGTCTCCAACCCATATAACATAGCTGGTCTCACTACCATCCTGTAGACCTTCCCTTTCACTCTTGCTGATACCCGTCTATCACAAATTACTCCTGACACTCTTCTCCACCCGTTCCACCCTGCCTGTACTCTCTTTTTCACCTCTCTTCCACAATCCCCATTACTCTGTACTGTTGATCCCAAGTATTTAAACTCATCCACCTTCGCCACCTCTAGTCCCTGCATCCTCACCATTCCACTGGGCTCACTTTCGTTTACACACATGTATTCTGTCTTGTTTCTACTGACCTTCATTCTTGTCCTCTCTAGAACAGATCTCCACCTGTCCTGGGTCTCCTCCACCTGCTTCCTACTATTGCTGCAGATCACAATGTCATCAGCAAATGTCATGGTCCACGGGGACTCCTGTCTAATCTCATCTGTCAACCTGTCCATCACCATTGCAAATAAGAAAGGCCGTAGAGCCGATACCTGATGTAATCCCACCTCCACGATGAATGCATCAGTCACTCCTACTGCAGTTCTCACCACTGTCACACTTCCCTTGTACATATCCTGTCCACTCCCGACTTCCTCATACAATACCACAGCTCCTCTCGAGGCACCCTGTCATATGCTTTCTCCATGTCCACAAAGACGCAATGCAGCTCCTTCTGGCCTTCTCTAAACTTGTCCATCAACATCCTCATAGCAAGTATTGCATCTGTGGTGCTCTTTTTTGGCATGAAACTATACTGCTGCTCACTAATCATCACCTTACTTCTTAACCTAGCTTCCACTACTCTTTCCTGTAACTTCATGCTGAGACCTGTTGAGTTAAAAAGTGACAAGATATTGTTGCATAAATAACTATATTATGTGATTTTTAATTCAAAAACAAGTAGTTATCCATCTGTTCATATATTTTTACCAATACAATTATAGTAATGTCTTAGTTAACAACGTAGATACATTCCCAGACTTTATTTCATTATAAGAACCTTCATTATTAGAGTTAAAAGTACCATGGAAGGAGTCATTGCATACAGTGGCATACAATTATTAGGACACCCTTAAAATGTCTGTTACTGTGTCGTTAAGTGAGTAGAAGATGAGCTGATCACCAAAAGGCGTAAAGTTAAAGATGTCACATTTCTTTTGTTAGCATTTTATGCAAGATTAGTGCATTATTCATGTTTTGTACCATTGTACAATGGAAAAAAGGAAAGGAGCAGAATGCAAAGGTTTAGGCACCCCAAGGTATTTGATGTCTCAGATAACTTTTACCAAGGTCTCAGACCTTAATTAACTCATTAGGGCTATGCCTTGTTCACAGTCATTGTTGGGAAACCCCAAGTGATGCAAATTGCAAAGCTGTATACATTTTCGGACTCCTCAAACCTTGTCTCAACAATCAGCAGCCACTGGCTACTCTAATCAGCTGCCTGGCACTCTGAAAAATAAAATTGATGCTCAGAAAGCAGGAGAAAGATACAAGACAATAGCAAAAGGTAGCTGTTTCCACAGTTCGTAATGTTATTAAGAAATGGCAATTAACAGGAAAGGTAGAGGTCAAGTTGAGGTCTGGAAGACAAAGAAAACTTTCTGGAGTGCTAGAAAGGCAAAGAAAAACCCCTGCTTGACTGCAAAAGGAAGATTTAGCAGACTCTGGAATGTTGGTGCAGTGTTCTGTGCAGTGACACCTAAACAAATATGACATTCATTGTAGAGTCAGCAGGAGAAAACAAGCTTCATGTATTTTGGAAGCAGGTCCTGTGGATAGTTAATTTTAAAATAGAACTTTTTGGCCACAATGTGCAAAGGTATGTTTAAAGAAGAAAAGAATGCTGAATTCCAGGAAAAGAACACCTCTCGAACTATGAAGCATGATCAATCATGTTTTGGACTCGTGTTGCGGCCAGTGGCACAGGGAACATGTCAGTGGTAGAGGGAAGAATGTATTCAAATAAATACCATATTCAAATAAATACCAGCAAATTCTGGAAGCAAACTTCACACCATCTGTAAAAAAAAGTTGAATTTAAAAAGAAGATTGGTCCTACAACAAAAAAATGATCCGCAACGCACCTCAAAATCTACAAGGGAATACCTCAAGAAATGCAAGCTGATGTCTTTGCCAAGGCCCTCCAACCTAAACATCATTGAAAATCAGTGGATAGATGTCCAAAGAGCAGTACATGCAAGAAGGCCAAGGAATCTTGCAGAATTAGAAGCCTTTTGCAAGGATGAATCTGTGAAAATACCCCAAGTAAGAACTGAAAGACTCTTAGCTGGCTACAAAAGCATTTATAAGCTGTGATATTTCCAAGAGGGGTTTGTTACTATGTACTGCTGGGTACCCAAATCTTTGATTTAGGCCCTTTCTGTTTTTTGGTATTTTGGTTTTGAATGGGGTCCGAAACTGTTTCTTTTTTTTTTTTGTGTCTGTCCTGATTTTCCAAGGTTCCATGCCTGTGGCCTCACAAACACTCATCTGCCTTGTCCACTTTGTGTATGTTCATGTATTTGTTTAGGACTTGTACCTCAGTTGGGTTCAGAGGCAACACCATCTGTACTCAGTTTCCCCAACTTTGTGACCCAGTCCAAGCGAGGATCTTTAAGGACATGTTCCAATGGATTGTACCAGCCTTTGCTTGCAGTTAATTGCTGTATATCCGCACCACATCTTCCACGTTCTTCTAATTTTTTTCACAGCTTAGAGCCAGCACCAATATTTCTGCATCTAAGAGTTCCTTTTCTCCCACTTCTGTCCTCTTTATAATCTACATTTTAATTTCTAAAAATATTGATTTACCTTTTCCGTACGTACTAGGTGAATTATACATATTAGTTTATAGAAATATTGAAATAACTATAGTGTACACTTGAAATCCCTAAGTACTCGTGTATAATAACTTTGTGTTCTACAATGTTTGGTGTACTTCTAGACGGCCTTAAAGTGGAGAAGGACAAACAGACTGTAATTTCCTTTAGTACAGCATTAGCACATAGACTTATCTTGCTCAACTAGAAGAATCCCACCCCACCACTCTTAAGTCAGTGGGTAATTTACTTGAAATTGGAAAAAATCTAATTCTTACTTCAAGGGTCTGTTCAAAACTTTTAAAAAATATGGCAGAATCTAATAACATTTTAGAATTAGCTTCCATTTCGTGGAAAGGTTACCCATTTTTCCTTGCTCCTTTTATAGAGTGGCTTCAGTTGCCAGCTCCTCTCTCTTTCTCGGGGGGTAGATTTTGCTTTGATTTGTTAAATTTGATTTGACTGTATGGAATGTTCTCTGTTTCTAATTGAAATCAATACAAATATAAAAACAATTCTCCCCTTTCTGCTGTGCAGGCTCCCTTTATACTGCCCAACTGGGTATAGAATGATCCTCCGCCTACTCCGAGTTGTGAACGAGGCATCTTACTGACTTGCTGTCATTTGCACTTGAATGTGTGATCAGCCAAGCAACCCTGAAGTGAGCACTGGCATGTGCAGACCCACACACATTCAGAGCCTGCATGCTCTGGGACCATGTTATTTATTTAAAAGTGGTTAAGGCTTTGGACCTGGGACTTCAAACCCAGAGGTTGTGGGTTCAAATCCTCCTTCCTGTAACCATGAGCAAATGACTTCACCTGTCTTTGCTCCAATTGAAAAAAACAAAACAAATATACCCAATTGTATCTTAAATGTTAATTGTAAAGGTTAGCTTTTTTTTTTTTTAATTCAGTTCCATTCTCTCAGTCGCGTTCACGATACCCCCTCTCCCATATAGCACGGATCGGAAATCAGCAGTTCTTAGCATTGCACCACACAAGCTGTCGTATCGAACCGCCTACTGTAACTTGCTTTATTTTTTCTTCACTTATAGTGTAGAATAAAAGTGCACTTGTTTTGTTATACTTGTACACCAACATATGTTCCTGTGTTTGAGCGACACGGGTATGCTCAAAAAATAGACGTGTAATGCCACGAAAAGTGCACGCAGGCAGTGCAGTTCGCAAGCATTGGTACGAGAATGCAGTCACAAGTACGCTGCAGAGCCACAGTGCATCTTTATGTGAAAACAGCAGTGTCAGATTGGGGGGGAGAGGTACGGAAGGATCTTGAACACGACTGAGAGAATTAAAAAAAAACCTAACCTTTACAAGTATCATAAATTACACTGACTGTTACACACTGAAATCAAATGTTTGTTTTTATTTTAAAATAGTAAGAATAAGAGCAGTTTACTTCTCAAGAGAGAATCGTGCAGGACCGAACTCATGACCTTTTGATTACTAGTCAGCAGCTGATACCATTACGCTACCGTGGCAGTTGTGTTAAGTATGTGTCAACGTGGCATGCTAAGGTGGCTTTTTTTCTGCAGTTATATTTTTGAATAAAATCATACTTGTTCTGTTATATTTGTACCTTTTGTGAAACTGTTAATTTGATATTTAGACTTCAGGCTTCATACATTATATAGTTTATGCCTACATTTTGTCATTTACTACTACAATATGAAAAACGTTTCTGTTTTAAAAATGTGTTTACACGGATTACTGTAGAAACGGAACACACATGAAATGTGTGTATTCCAAATAATGATCTATTATTTCCACACTAAAACTCCACTTCACTCCCAGATAATCAATCAAGGCATGAGCTGGGAGAAGTTTGTGCACGTTCTAAGTCGGTCGGGGGAGATGGAATAGCCGGCTACTTGCAAATTTTCTTTAGCAGCACATTTAGATTAACAAAAGACGCTGGCAGAGAGGTGAGAACGGTTTTAAGAAGCGATTTAAGATTTTACGAGTTTTTTCGTAGGCTCTGGTAATTCTAGTGTTAAATACAACAAGGTTTAAACAGTGCTCGAAGCAGTCTCTTTAAAAATAAGCCTGGTGCATTCTTTAACTGCCTTAAGTTTGGCGAACTTTTTGGTCGTAACCCGATTTGTACGTGGTCCGAGACGTTCGTGACCCGAGGTTCCACTGTATTATTATGCTGTCTATTTTTGAGTTACCAGCGGATTTGCTTCATAATTCAATGTACAGGACAGTAATAAGTGGAATAAAAGAAAGCTAGCGATTTCAGATTAAAAGGCTGTAACCTGGATGGTGCTTTAAGAAGCAGCTGGGCAGTTTTGCTGCCCAAAAGATCCCCTGCAGCTAGGATGAAGGTCATCTCTATTAAAAATCCAGGCCATTCCCTAAAATCATCCCAGTTGTTAACATATTATCATAACCAATGTTTTATAATCTTTCTTAGCCTTTACGGCCGGAACCCAGTTTTACCTACTTAATTTTAGTTTTTGACCCAGTTGGGAAATGAGAGTGTGGAGGACAGGATCTCCCTTGACTAAACAAGCTCAAGTAGAAATTGCAAATAAAACTGAAGCAAGCATGTGTACCCCTTGGTAAAATGCACAAGCATACCCCGACACAAGAGCGAGCTGGTTGACTTGCTGCTATTTTTTTCCCAGCTTGCGATCCAGTGGTTGAGAAACACTAATATAAAGCAGAGATACCTTTCTGAAAATCATCCCATATTATTCTTATCCACAAATTGTCCTAAAGCAGAGTAGTCTAAATTTCAGTAATTCACAGTAAAACTTTGTGTGCATTTGCATAGACTTTCTGATTTCTGGTTTAATATTGCAGTGATAAATGTGTCCAGCACAATATATCAGAGGAAAAGTAGCCATTTCCTTTTGAAAATATAGTAATGTAAAAGTAGACAGAAAATTGTGTACTCAAGTGTAAAGTAGAAAAATTCTCAAAAAATACTCAAGTACAATAACAAAGAATTTGTACTTTGCTGCTATACAACACTGATCATAACAAAGTATTACGCATTATTTTAATAAATCAACATATGATAACAAATGGTCATGTAAATGATGTGATTTTTTTTTTTGTAACAGTTCTAGGCTGCTGTTATGGAGGATAACTTTACTACAGTAGTAGAAAACAGAAGTGAAGTCAACTGTGGGCTGTACTTTTTAAATACTACATTTCCTCCATTGCACTCTACTGTTTTTATGCAAGTTTGATTGAACTGATTTCATACAACTTAAGGAAGCTGATGTTCTCTTCCTTTTTCTTAAAGCAAACAACACAGCCACTGGGCCCAAGAGCTGGAAGGATCAACCAGAGAAGATACCCAACCCTGAAGTGAGGCAGGCCTGAACTTCCTGGAAGCAGAAATGATAATGAAAGGCAATATCACTGCTTTTCAAGCATTATTAAATGCTGGAAAACATCAGACATGTTTTAGTCATGTTCAGTTGGCAGAGAAAAGCTTTTCAGACAGATCATAGATCTGCATTGCTCATTATAGTATAAACTATTATTTAATATCATTAATGTTTGTCTGGTAGAGGATTTTATAATACTTTTTTTACAGACCGTTAGAAGAATGGACTTGATTAAAGTGCTGCTTTGTTTCTGCTGGGTTAGAAGTAAAATAATAAGGAAATTCTCATTTACCAGACAAATGCTAATGATTCAACTGTAATAGTTGTTAGTGAGTTGTATTCCATGTTTGGAAGGTGACCTCTGGGCTGCCCTGAGCCTTGGTAACTCCTCTGTCATAAATGTCATTAATCTGTAAAATGTTGAATAATTGGATATATTACAAAGTCCATTATATTTAACCAAAATAGGTGTACTTTTTGAACGCTGAAGCTTATAGCTTGATCCTGTGTCTTTTGACATGTCAGATGTTGAAATCAATTTTTTGCCATAACATTATCTGAGAGAATAAAGAAGGGCTTTGTAAAGTCTGAGCTCTTGCTGAAGAGTGAAGGATTCAGCTGTTTTGGGTTTTTTTTTTTTCCTCTTTTTTTGTTTTGTTTTTTTTTAATCACTGAATTTAAGAACGGCCTTAGAACCCAGTCAGTTCCCTCCAGGCAATTTATGTTATTTATACTGTGACAACATTAAAGATTTAAAGAATAAACCGGATATAAATAAGATGTACTGTTTTTATCCCATATGTATGTAATTAACCTGTAATTTCAGAAGGCCACCTTTTACAAATTCAGCCTATCTGTAATCTGCAGTGCTTGAGAATCTGAGTGATTTTTTTTTTTTTTAATTTTCATTAAGTGCAATATTATAAATATTTTCATTTTAATATGTAGTGGTAAAGGTAGAATGGCAGAATGATACTGTAGACACAAGGAATTTAATTTCATTCCATTCATTTCACTGTGAAAACAGGATATGCAAGTGAGTGGTCTGTATATCTTTTCTGCAGATGATCAGGGTCTTAATTTTGAAAATCGGGCTCAACTGAAAGAAAGAGGGTTGACTGAATTATAATGCTACAGTGTTAACTTGCCAGTCCACCATATACAAACTTGTAGTTATTGAGGTTCAGTTCTGTTTCCATGTTATCAAATGTGTGTATAAGAGAAGTAGATTGCCTTAATGGCAATACATATGGGTAAAATAGTGTTTTCTGAACTTGAACCCTTTGGCAAACTCCAATTAAATTTTTCCCAAGGTACCTCTGACTTCTATAACTGATCAAGAACAATGTATTTTCCAAATCCACCTTTGAGTACTAATTTACTGTATGCACTAATCAGTCATTTCCAGAGGAGGAGGAGGAGAAAAGGAGGACTGGTTTTCATCTAACCTCAGACTGTCTGTTTTCTTTCTTTCATTCTTCTTTTATGGTGAATGATGGGATGTTCTGTCCTTGTGATTATTTTCTTTTCAATGTCTTTTGTAGCTCAGTCACAAATCTTGCTTCTGTGTAGTTCCTATGCCTGAATTTGAGTGTAGACTGCTGATAGTTTTAACACAGAAGGCTCCTTTTGTTTCAGGGGAGCTCCTATTTTTCCTATAAAGTGTTAGAATTAACACTGTAAAATTCTTACAATAAAACAATATTTTGTGCTCTGGAATGCCTTGGAATGTGTTGTCATGTTTATTCATTTTTGGAAATTTATGCTTGTTTTTATTTTTCATACTTCACACATTAGTTTTCATTTGATTTTTTCCTCATCGTAATTCAATACTTTTTGAGTAAGAACAACAATTATGTAGAGCTGCTGCAATGCGTGGATTATAATCAACTAACCGGCACAAAAAATTAAATGTAGTATAATTTTTTAATTGACTAATTGTCCGTGCCTCTCCCCACACATTGTGTGCCAACATGCTATTATGTTCTGGTTCTGCCATGTTCTGCAGAGGACATTTCTTACAAATGTCCCCCACAAGTGTCTCCAGTTAGTGAATTTCACTACAAAAGCTGAGGAGATCTTTGTTTGTATATTATGTAAAAAACAGACGGTATTCCACAGAAGCAAAAAATCTGAAGAGGAAATTCTTTAAAGCTGTTGCACATGACAAGACTTCTGCAGTGTAAGTACTCTATGTACATTCACTTAGCCATGTGAAAATTGTTTTTAGTGATGTGAAGCTGACCGACTTGTGAAATTCATGCTAGTGGGTAGTGTTGCAACAAATGTTAGACCTGCGGTATTTCTTTCGATAGAATACATAAATACTAGGCCTGGGAAAGTTAACACATTCATTTTTGTGATTAATGTGAAAAGTTTAATGAGTTAAAAAATATTGTTGCATCTGGGGCTGGCAACAAGACAAACGCCTGGCATTTTCATTTTTTTTTTTTTTTTTTTACATTCCGAAATACTGTAATGATCAGGCTGTAGATTCTGAGGGCCATGTCGCTGGATACCTACTAAGCACTGTGCTGTCAGAAGCCAGAGTGCAGGTGGAAATCCTGGGAAAAGGGTTAAAGGGACGCGAGAGATGGATTTGAGTGTGGAAGGTGCTAGAATGGAGCCAGTTTCGGTTAGCATTAGTGATGGAGCGCAGGAGTCGCACAGGGTAGTGAGAGTGAAGGATCCATGTGCTTCTGGGCCGTAACGCTAACGTGGAAAACAGTATAGAGGAGTTAGACGAGTCTGAGTGCGATTAAAGTAATGGCAATCTCTGAGCTTCTTTTATGTCGGCTTCTCCTGTTAGTCCTGTCTCCTTCAACAGGTTTCAACCCCCTGAGGAGCATGTCTCTCTCCGGTCTTGAGCCAGGGACACTACACCGTTATTTCCATGGCACACCAGTTAAAAAACACTTGTGAAGAGTATAATTATCAAGTCTTTGATGGTGATGAACAGTTGAGGATAGCATTTGCAGACTTTTAAACAAGTTTTAATGTTTGCTCATTTAAGAGATGCTTATTCTTTCAATTGAATTAATCTTCAGTGCATTCAAAGTAAATGGTCGTTTCTATCATTTAAGTTTTACTTTGACCTAACTGTGTCTCATTTGCAGTGCCAATTTGATAATTAACACATTGACCTTGTTTTCTTTTTGACTTCTTTTCAGCTTCGACTTCAAGTATACTTGCTCAAGTAGTATTTTGTTAAACGTTCAGGTTTAATGTCATTATTCAAATTTAAACTATGCCATTATTTTTTTTAATTCTATTGTGTTGATTCTGCATTAAATTTCTAATTCAATGTGTTTTTACTTCATGATTTATGTATTAATTTTTTAACTATGTTTTAGTGTTAGATGCAATTAATTGTGATTAATTATATACATTTATAAGATTTTTTTTTTTTTTTGATTCCCAGCCCTAGTAAATACATTTGGTTAGTCTGCTAAATACACTTTCCAGTTGTCATAAAATGGTATTTCAGTATACAGGCTAGCTAAAAATTATCAGTTTGTTTAAATGCAGGTTTTATGGAAAAATATGATCCACTGTGGCAACCCCTAACAACAACAATAATATTTATTTATATAGCACATTCTCATACAAATAATGGGAGCTGCCGAAAGAAGAAGAAGGTCTTTTATCTTATACTCAGGGCGTGCAACTCATCACGCATTAATAACTTGGTAATTGGTTTGTGGACCTTGAAACTGCTCCATCACACAGTCTGCCTTTTTGATTTTCTGAGTATTTTTTTATTATTCATGTGTGCCATAAAAAATGTGACATGCACGTGAATCGGCTCTACCAAAAATCTACAGCTTTTGTTCAAAATATAATGCAGTGTAATTACTAGGAATCATTCTGTTACACACAATTGCACATTTCACCGTGCTGTTGCTCACCTGTTGTTAGGACACGTGATGGCTGTCATGGGTGTGTCTTTGGCAGTGATATTTTCATAACGAAAACGAGAACTAGAAATAAAAGTACTGTATTTTTCGTTTTACAAGAACGAGACCTGAAATTAAGGCAAACAGAGAAATAAAAATAGAAATCAGTGATATGTGAACGAACTACAACGAGAACAAAAATTGAGCCAAAACGAAAAAAAAATGCAATAGCATTTTTGTTCAATCCGGTTCAGTCGCCTTGAGCGTTTAGTTAAGTTGCGCTGCCCACTCACTATACGTTGATCTCGTACCTTGGGCTTACTACAGTCACTTGGCACAACTTCAGTAAAAGACCGTGGTTTGTTGAGCACATTTGGTTCGTCGGGTTGAAGCGGCAAGCACATATGGTTGACAATAGCCAGTTTTGCACAGATGTTTGCTGGTAGAAAGCGAGAAAGTAACGTGTGGAAATACTTTAATTTCAGCCCAGATGACAATAAAAGCAAATGAAGCGTACGAGAAGAAGAAAAGAGTCTCGGAGTTACAGTGCAGGACCAACTGGATCCGTACTTAGTGGAAGTCCAGCATTTCTCTGGCACCATGACTGCACTTCAGTACAGGGACGTGTGAAAAAAAAAAAAAAGTAATAATGATAAAATACATTTGTCCAGTGGTCTATGCTATAAATTTATTTTCTGTATGATTCCAATATTTTTTTTTTCTTTTTTACCATCAAAATTGCTGCGCATTTCCTAATTAAGTACAGTACAAGGGAGAAATGTGGGGTGCGGTAGCAACTAGTGGAGCCTCAGCTCATAGTGCGCTATCCCTCACAAACTGGGTGGATGCATGCAATTGGCGCATGCCTGTTTCTGCCTCTCTGTGTGTCGCCAATATGTTTGCAGACACGTTTATTATACACCCTGACTTTCCACAGTTTGGCTAATATCTTTAATGAATGTGTGTGACATATCTAGTCTTGCTGATCGGACATAAAACCGCAGTAAAAAGGCACAAGGTAAGGCAGACAGTATCGTGCTGCACTGGAGAGGGCAGATGTAAACCTAACCGGTGCTTGTTGCTGCTGTTCTTCTACGAAGATATGCCAATAACTTAGCGATATCAGAAAGTTAAGTGCACTGCAGAGGTCCGTTTATTTTTATTTTTTCTTCCAACTTTGGAATGGAAGATTAAGACTTTTAAAAATAAAGGAAAACAAGAAGGACTTTTACAAGAAAGTGACAGATTTTCGTGGAGAAGGATAGGCGCATGGACTTAATTTACAAATAAAGGTAAGACCATAAACGGTTTTCAATTTTATAAAAATGGGATCAGACTAAGAAAAAAAATCCAATATTTAAACACTAAATTTTGACCTTAAATAAAATATTCGTTTGCTTTTCTTGTTATCCTTTTGTTGAACAGTCTGTATTAAAATTGATTAAAGCATAATAATTAAAATATTTTAAAAATAACTAAATATTTCAATTAAGGTCAAAATTGAAATCCGTTATTTGTACACCACTCTATACTTCTATTTGCATTGAACGAGTATAAGTTGTGAAATTGCAACGACAAATTTAGAACATATGGAGGGTGCAGAGCAAATGCACTCTTTCCGCTCTCTCGCCACTATAAATGTAACGTTGTTTCTTAGCCAAATATGTGTGTAAAGAATGCTGATGAGATATTAAACATAACCTGTAGTCAATGTGCATGCTGCCAGTCGAATAGTGAATAAGATATGGGTTCATATATTTGTAAATCTGATTCTGAAGGAGTTAGTTGCCTCACGAACCTCACCGCACGTGAAATCGTTAACATACAGTCTTGCTGGTGCCCCTCAAAGTGCTGAGGACCTCGTCTGTGCACCTGCATTACAAGCGCTCGTCAATTGAATGTTTTCATTGTGTGGCTAACTGTGAGTGTATTTTGTTGACTGAAACATAACTTGCATTGAAATATACGAGGTGTGGCAGAAAAGTAATGAGACTGGCAACACTGCAAGCCATCTGGCAGCACTGCGCTGTTGTCCTTGATAGAGCACGTGTATCAGTACCCTCCCATACCTCAGTGCGAATTTCAACTTCTTCCGTTAACTACGTGATTTTTGTGACTGCTATTAGCGAAGTTATGTTTTTGGTCGTGCGTCACGCAAAATGGAACAGTGGAATTTGGAGCAACGTTGTGCCATTAAATTTTGTGTTAAGCTTGGAGAATCGGCAAGTGTGACGTTTGAAAAGTTAAAACAGGCCTATGGGGAACATTCTTTATCCCGAGGTCAAGTTTTTCAGGGAGGCTTTCAACTTCGAAAACAAATGAAAACGTCGAACGTGTGAACACTCTTGTGAGATCAGACCGTCGTTTAACATTAAGAATGTTGAGTGAACAATTAAATTTCAACAGATTTACCGTTCATCAAATTTTGACTGAACATTTGCACATGCGAAAGGTCTGTGCCAAAATGGTGCCGAAAAACCTCACAATTGAGCAGAAGGACAATCGAAAAAACGCATTTCTGTGGTTCACCAGCCCCCTTATTCACCTGACCTCAGTCCGTGGGACTTTTTCCTTTTTCCTAAACTGAAAAATGTCCTCAAAGGACGTCATTTCGGGACTTTAGAAAACATCCAAAAGAGTGAAACGGACATGCTGAAGACCATACCGGTTGAAGACTTCAGGCGCTGCTACCAACAGTGGGAACAACATCCCCATCGGTGTGTAGCTGCCCAAGGGAACTACTTTGAAGGGGATAACATTGATGATTGAAAAAAATAAAAAACTTTGGTAAATAAAAAATCAGTCTCATTACTTTTCTGCCACACCTCGTATGTATGTATTTGCAACAGGAAAAAAAAAAAATTGTACTAATCTTATTTAAAAAGGCCAAAACTAAATAAAATTAAAACTAAAATTTTAAGCACAGAACTAAATAAAAACAAAAATTGTTGACTCCACTGAAAACTAGAACAAAATAAAAATTTTATAAAATAAAATAAAAACTAAAATTAATGTTGATTTCATGTCCTTTGCCTGGTCCCTCCAAATCTCAACATAACAGTAATCTGTTCAGTTCGTAGTACAGTAATTGGTTTAGTTCAGTAATCAGTTCAGTATACTGAAAATCTCACATCACAAAACTACCACATAGCATGAATGTCACTCTGTGGACCATGTAAAATAACAACACAGTATGTGGCAGGTAAAATGTATATTAGTTGAGCGCATGTCTGTTTCTTATTACAAGCCATGGCAAAGCATAACCGCTGAAGAAACAGAGCTGCAGGCGCAAAAGTAGGAAAATAAGTGGAATATTGCATGGCAAATGGGGGAGGCTGTGAGCAGACAAGCAAGCAAGAAACATATTCTTACCTCAGGAAAATGGGGCCAAGAATCTGTGATAAAATGTATTACGGTCAGTTTCCTTTTGTGTCAGAAGTCACCTCAGAGATGCAGAAGGCACATCTTCTTAAATCCAAAATCTTTGTCGCTTCAAAGTGGACGTATTCAGTAAGTCTTAAGGCTTTTCTTCACAATTGGACTTTGATGCCCATTAGCTCCATAAGTTTTTGGCTAGTTAGTTTTTAACATGTATAAAATATGCTTCATTAGTTTGTCACATGAAATTATGTCCTAATAAATACTATACCATGATTTTGAAGAAGTAACTCTGACTTGAAAAATAACGAATCATATGATCAATGTAATACCTTTTCTAGAAAAATATTGTGTCTTGTAGTATGTGAAAATGTCTTTGTGTTGGGTACTACCAGCCTGTTTCTACCTGAGGGCCTGGACCATTTGGCCCTGCAGTGTTCTCTGTATTCATCGTTGTGGGTGGTTATGGTAGAACTAGCACTATGTGCCCCCTGTAATTTGAAAAGAAAAGAAGATCAATGTCAGGACAGCATTACACTGCAACTTGATTTTCATCCACCACTGAGGAAGGCTGCACTAAATGTGACTGGGCCACCAAGGAAGCTTGCATGTACTCCTCCTGAAAAGAAGCCAGCAGCATGATGCCCCTCTTTCAAACAATCGGAATATCTCTGGTGCGAAAAGAACAGATATGAACGTAGAGAATCATTTTTTCAGTTGTGTGCCATCCTCACAATGACCAGTAGACACCTGGCGACAGGGTGGTTAGCGCTGCTACCAAACGTGCAGTGTACAGCTTGAGTCATGCTATGTGTTTCGTCCTTCCATGTTATTGTGGCTTGTCCTTTTTCACCATAATGCTACTCTCTGCTTTTTTCCTTTCAATTCAGACAGTTTCATGGTCAATGTATTCTCCTGTGCAGCAGGTGGTTCACATTACTTAGCACATATATCTACATAATTTGTGAAATGATGTTGATATTGGAGAGTATCTCAATAATCTGATACCATTTGAGTCAGACCAGTATCCCATCACTTGATTAATTTTTACATGATATGAAAGGCCTGAACTATGTTTCATTAGTCATTCGCAAAATAGTGACTGGTATGAATAATTAGGCAAGTTAATGTTTACGTTACAGAAGTTTGCAGGCATTCAGGAAAAATCAGTTAAGGCCCCACCAGTATTTTCATGCCAAAAAACAAGTTTTTTTACATGTTTTTTCACACGCCAGCCACTTGGTGGCAGTGTCACGCGTTTCCTTTTGGCCGCTTGACGCGTTCTCCTCGTCTCCTCTCGGCCGCTCTCTTGTCAGTGGTTGGACTAAAGTGTTACCAGGGAAGCGACGCGACGGAGAGTGCGTTCGCTTGCATTAAGCAGAAAGAAAATGAAGCCGCGGCTGAGCTTTGAGCAGCAGCAGCTGCATAGGACTGGGCGGTGGTGTCTCGACAGCTCGGATGAATGAGTGGACCACCAACATAATGACGGTATGGGCCTAAATGTATATATATATATATTCAAATTATAGCTGGAATTGAGCTTGCTTTTGTGAATTTTATGGATGGCGATTTGTATTTCAAATATTTTACGTAGAATGTATATTAATTTATTCATATACTATGCAACTCGCCTCTTCGAAAATCCATTTGCTGCTCATTGTTCAGAATCATACACTGAATTGCCTAAACTTGTACTAACTAATCGGAGACTTTTGTCCAGCATTAAACCCGAACACAATCCCCAGGGAGAACCTCAGCTGTACTTCAGAGGCCGTAGGAAATCCGATGGCACCGGCTTTTCGTTTTGCTTAATGACTTCCTGGCCACTTTCTTTCCTTTTTTTAAACAGCATCATTCATCGCCTATTTACTGTACAGTACGTAGGTCACCTGTGCAAGAATATTCAAAAGGTGTGTGCTGTCGCAATACGCCAGACGCTCGCCTCTATTCCTCCGTATTATTTGAATTCATCCTTTTGTTTTATATGTATTACAGTGATATTTAACTTGACGACTTTTTAAAATAGCTTTTTGCGAAGAGCAGATATAGACATAGTTGACAATTCATTCTATCATGTAGATATTATACTAGTGGGACTGCTTTGGACTAACGTTTAGATGGAAATAAAACAACAAAAAGTTACACCATTTATATAAAGCACACAGTGTTTCTTTAACGATTTAAAAAATGTAGTCTGCTAAGGATTTCCAGATTGAAGTAATTTAAGTGACAAACTGACCTACTATACTGTATTGTTTGGAGCAAACAGCAGCAGGGATCACTAAGACAAGGGTATGTGACTGCAAATTCTGTCATGTCTTGAGAATGGCGATAGCAATGTATGACATTCATGGACAGAAATGCCAATTATTCAGTCAGGTACAGTATCAGTTTATGCAATGTGCGTCTTTAAATTAGTTTTAACCAGCCATCATTCACTTTATAAACCTTTTCAATACATTTATTAGATAATTGCAGTATGTGGGAGGCAGGGTCTTGAGCAGTCAACCTGGCAGAAAACAAGTCCAAGGAGAAAGATCATGTAGAAAATATTCAAATATGGGATTTAAATGCTGTGACACAACCATTCATGGTGTAGTTTAAATTACAATTAGACCTTCAACAAATTTTTGTATAGCGCTCTTCACTGAGTGCAGGTTCAGAGTGCTGTGAACAATTCTTAGTTAAAATACAAGTATAGATCATACAAATTACTAAATGTATAACTGGTACACTTATAAAATGTAAATTTGTTAAAACACACATAGAACAAGGTAGAAACAAATTAAACATTATCGGAGACCAGCAATACCATTAATTAACTGATGAACTGTGGTCACCCTGGATTTTCTATAGTGGAGTCTGTGCTGAACATCCAGTCTGATAAGTGAATCCTTCCACCTGATAATTTCAATGCTAATAAAAACAAAGTAGAAAGGATTTTAGATGGTCTTTATACATCGTATAGTATTGTTTGTAAAAGGAAATGTCACAAAAACATCACAACTGAACAATATCTTGTTTAAAAAAAAAAAATAAAATGTAAAACATTTGAGTTTAGTGTTTCTTGTGCAACACTGGATATCGGAGTGTCTTCTGTGTACCCTTTTTAAAGGAGAATTCATCAGAGAGCTGCATTTACAAATGAGAAGAATAGGTTTCTTGAATTATTAGTTACAGCAGAATGATCCAAATGGTACATCTACTGAGTTTTGGAGGAGGCCAGGACATCACTACCATTACTGGGCGGTCTTTCCACACTGTACATTATGCAACCCCAATTCCACCCTGCTCTGAGATTTATTTAAATAAATGCCTCATTAGTTGATGCTAATGTAATTTGAGTTATTTGCTTGTCACTGTTGAGCTGAAACAACAGTTGTAGTTATTAATGGCTTTTTGATAGTTTCCTAGCACAGGATTCATTCCTTAACTTTTAAACCTGTCAGTTAGACAGGGCTTATGATTCAGTGGTTTACAAAAATATGTTGGAACCACTCGTTGATTTATTGCATTATTTTTTTCACTTTGCTGGCATTACTAGGTGCAAGGCAGGAAACTACTGTATTTTAGACACCAGCCCGTCACTGCCCCAACTAATGCACACTTCCATACTTGCATAATACAGGGTTAATTAAGACTTGCCAGTTAATCCAAAAATGTAGATGACTCCCAGACAGTGGCTACGCTACTAAACAGCCGCAACAACAGTGCATTATCACCACGGCACGCCCTGCTCTTTGCTTTCATATTTTTTCTCTAAGTAACTACTAAAAAAAAAAGAGCACTGTAATCATAAAATGTATCAACCAACCTTTACCTCCGACAGGAAATAAATCATTCATCACTATACAAACACCTTCTTCATTCTGTACAGGTTATTGGGCCAAGTTATCTAAAGCTTGCATGAATAATTTTAGCCTGTGCTCCATAGAACAGTGAAATTGATTTGCCAGTTTTGATGAATGAGGTTTTTTTAATAATAATAATTATAACCGATAATATGCCACACTGTATGCATCGGGAGGGTGTAACAAATAATTGAAAAACAGGAGTTTCGTCTTTATTGCCTAGAAATTGATAGTCAGTGGTGCTCAGTGAACTGCATTGTTTAATTTAAATGCTGTGTGCAAAACTTTTAGCACTTTCAGCAAAAACATTAAACCTTAAAATGCGGACTGTTTTAATTTTGCCTTTTCCTTCATTACTCTCTCAGATTCTGTGCACCATGCAGTCCTTCATCTTTACAATGAAATGTTATTGGTCTTGATATTGTAATGCCACAAAGCTCAATTGCTCCCTGTATATTATTGCATGGATGACAGTTGTGTTCAAGACCAAAACTGGGTATCATTTATGAGCAGAGGGTTCAGTTCTTCTCTCCTCCTTAATTTTAAACTAACCAAATAAAAGTACAATGACAACTTTCTGTATTTTGCACAAATAATAAGCACATATTCACAAAAACAAAGTTAACAATATAGTTCACCTGTAAAGCAGTGAATTAATTTGACATTCCCTGTGGAAATGCAATTGATATCAAATGGCTGTCCAGGAAGAAAACTCAACTCAAAATATTGAGGGCGCAAGAACCCCTTAGCAGGTCATCATCAATGGGCCGCAATCACATTAGCTTGAGCCAGTGGAAGCTGTGGATTCTGGGGGTTCATGGAGCTTTTTCCTAATGAAAGTAATATAAGCTGCTGTTTCATCTGACACTTTCACCCCACTTTACACCGATCATCTTCCACCTCACTGAAGAAAAAAATGAGCACAGTAAGTGAATGAATGCATATGCTTATTTGTGTTTAAATGATATTTTTAATTTTGAAGGTTGGTTTAAGGCATATTTAATTAGACTTTATAAAGAGAAATGGGCTCAAGTAGATACTGAGTTGGTTTAAGTGGGTTTGTTGAAAAGTAAGCTGATGGTATTGCATTGGTGACTTAATTAGAATGCAAGAAAGCTTTATATAAACAGGCTAGTGCAAAAGTATTCAATTCCCTGGAATGTTGTCTTAGTTTTCTGCATGACAAAAGATTTGTATACATATTTTTCCATTTAGTATTTTAATGTGAACTTTTAAGCTGTAACAATACATTTCCAAAGACAAAATAATCCTTTTCCTGTAGATATTTGACTAAAGAAGAAAAACTGAAAAGTTAATATTTGCATAAGTACTCAAGCCCTACACACTAATACTTTGTCGTAAACCCTTCTGCTACAATAACAGCCTTAATTCATTTGGAGTAAGTATGTACCTCTTTGCATATTTTCAAAAGTGATTCTTCTCCATACCTCTTGGCAGACTTTATAGAGAACCTCTAGGTTGGTGGGATAGCACTTCTGTACAGCAGTTTTCAAATAGTGCTACAGATTCTCAATAGCGTTAAGGTCAGGGCTATGACATGACCATACCAAGACATTCATCTTTCTGTTTTTGAGCTTATGCTTAGGGTTATTATATGCTGAAGGATGAATCTTCTCCCATGCCGTTGGTCCATAGCATGCTTGGTCATGTTCTCCTGCAATGTTGTGTGGTAGTAATGCGCCACAACCACCAAGCATCATGATGCTCCAACAATGATGGATGGATTAAAAGCCAGAAGTCTACGTGACCATCATCATCAAGTCGTTCTGTGAGAACCCAAATCGAAAGAGGACTGTTTCATTTATGTTAGGTAGAATGCCCAGAGGGGACTGGGCAGTCTAATGGTCTGGAATCCCTACAGATTTTATGTTTTTCTTCAGCCGTCTGGAGTTTTTTCTGTCCACCCTGGCCATCGGACCTTACTCTTATTCTATGTTAATTAATGTTGACTTATTTTATTTTCTTATTGTGTCTTTTATTTTTCTCTTCTTCATTATGTAAAGCACTTTGAGCTACTTTTTGTATGAAAATGTGCTATATAAATAAATGTTGTTGTTGTAATGTTCATCCATTTTCCCTTCAACTCTGACGAGATTCTCAGTCCCTGCACAGCATCCCGTCAGCATGATGCTGCCACCACTATATTTCACCATAGGTATGGTGTTTCTTGAGGCACAGGCAGTGTTAATTTTACTCCATAAATACCTCCGTGAAGTCTGGCCAAAAAGTTCAATTTTGGTCTCTTCTGACCATAAAACCTTCTCCCACATCTCAACTGGGCCTTTCTTGTGATTTTTTGCAGCAAATGCCGTAGGTGGTTTTATGTGGACATTTCTTTATACCCTCCCGTGGAGGCCTGTTTTATGGAGAACTTTTGAAATTGTGGATCCCGTGCACTTTCACTCCATTATCAACTAAAGAGCATTGCAGACTTCTAAGAGTGACGGTTGGAACTTTAGTAGCGTCTCTCACCAGTTGGCGTTGTTCTCTGATGTTTAGTTTTGAGGGATAGCCTGTTCTAGTAAGATTTTGGGAACTGTGATGAACCTTCCACTTTTTGCTGATGGATCCAACAGTGCTTAACGGGACATTCAAAGTCTTCTATATTTTTTGTAGCTATTTCTTACCTTTTGCACTTCAATGACTTTGTTTCTCACATCAGCAGAATGTTCCTTTGTCTTCATTTTTGCAGTAATTGTTCAACAGTGACCATTGCCATTACAAAGTGTTCTTTTTATATCCAGAGAGATATAAAGGACTCGCAAGTAGTACGTAATTATGTTTAATTATCATTAAGTGACTGTCACCTTTGTGTTGTTTGTGATTCATTTGTCATTTGTATAACCATGGAGCTTCCAAAGCATAGAGGTTTAAATACTTAATGCAAACACTAACTTCTTTAGTTAAATATCTACAGAAAATAGTTTATTTTGACTTTGGAAATGTATTGTTACAGCATCACATTGAAAGTACTAACTGGACAAATATGTGTACAAATCTTTTCTCATGCAGAAAATTATGATGACTTTCAAGGTGATTGAATGCATTTGCACAACACTGTGTGTGTGTGTGTATATACACATACATACACAGTACCCTTAGCAATTATTGGCACTCCTGGTTAACAAAAATAGTAAGAAGTAAAATCTAAGTATTTAATTGAAGTAAATTTGTTCTGAGTAAAAATAATCCATCATGAAATATTTATTTTTTAACAAAAGCACGTGCTGTGATTTTTGTTACCAACAGAAATACTTATGAAGTTTAATTGAAGCATTTTTTTCTCATTTTTATCTGATTGTATTTAAGTTCATCAGAGTGTGTAGGAACTTTCAAGCAGTAATCCATGACTTTCTGTGTCACTGGAATATAAATATTTGGTGGCACAGGTGTCAAATTTCTTTATTCTTTCATCAACATGGGAAAGATAAGAGAACACCGAATTCAAATGATGGAAATGAGTGTTGACCTTCCCACTGTAGCTGGTTTTCCTCTAAAGGCCCAGAGAACCTTGTTAGGGTGAATCACATCATGAACTCCATGAAATGCCAGAGAGATTTTAAATTTAAGTCTGGTCCAAATCTCTGCACAAGAGAGGATCTAGGACCCTGGATGATCATGAGAGATTCTGTAACGAGGAAAGTCTAGGAGTCCCTGCTCTAAATATTCTCCAACCTTATGACATGTTATAGGAGAAGAGTACATACTGTTTTATTGGAAAAGAGAGGTTGTATAAAGAATTAAATGCATGTGTGATTTTATTAAAAATTATTTCTTGATGAGGAAATTTTTCTCAGACTAAATTTAGGTCAGAGACTGGATTGCTCTTTTTTGTTTCAGTGTGTGTTTACTGTAATTCACTAAAAGGTGACTTTTTAATAAGCATTTGTTCTCATCTTTACGTGTATGTATTTATGTATATGTTTGTGTGTTTGTGTAGGATGCCACTGCACTTATAAAATGGACAAAACCAAAAGTATTAGTTCTGACATTCAAAAGTATTTTTAAACATGTGTTGGAATTACCAGTTGTTCCTAGATAATAGCAGGGTGTGTCTGGTTAACTGTAATAATAGAAACAGGTATCATCTAACTTAATTCCAAATGCAAACTATCTTCCTCAAGTGATGTAATTTGTAACACATCTAAAAGAATATAATCAGTGCGACAACTTACCTGTTGTTTAATTTTGTACATCCATCCATCCATCCTCTTCCGCTTATCCGAGATCAGGTCGCGGGGGCAGCAGCTTGAACAGAGATGCCCAGACTTCTCTCTCCCCAGCCACTTCTTCTAGCTCTGTGTTTTGTCAAAGTTAAGTTTTACAAAATAAAAGGGGTTTTGTCTTTTTTTTTTTTTTGACCGTCTTTAACAGATTTTATTTAGTAAGATACACTTTCATTTGTAGCCCCACAACTCTTTTTGTGGTGTGGTGGCTAAGGCATCAGAGTTTAAATTGCAGTCTTACGAGTTTAGGTGATACCTGACTTTCTGTGTGACCCAGAGAAAATCTCTTATGCTCCAGCTGTGTAAAAAAAAAAGAAAAATTTAGCTGTAAATAGTTGTAATGAATCAGGATATTGTACGTTGTTTTAGACAAAGGCAGTAGATAGACATTTAATTCTATTAATGGAAAATATAGATTTACGTACCACACTGTGCGTTTTAATAACAGATTTTTTAGAAATTAGAATATTGTGCTTTAAAAGTTGTTTCTTATCTATTGGATACAATTGAAACTGAACTCGCATTTGCTTCTAGGCCAGAGGTGTGAATATTTATTTATATTTTTCTGTTTTAAAAAATCCTTTTTTATTGGAATTTGATGTACATAATCATATCTTGCAGGAAATCATGAAAAAAGTGAGTGCTGGCCAAGATGATACCACATTTCAGCTACTTCCAGAGCTGGCATCTGTTTGAAAGGCTTTCTCTGCTGCTTGTGTTTTCATTGATTGCATACTTTGGCACTCAGGAAAAGTAATGAATATTTAACACTGGACTCTGTGGATTATAAATCATTCAGTGTCCTTCTGAGACTTCCTCAGATGTCATGGAGCTGTTCAGTTGCTAATCGAAGGTGGCAGCCTCATAATCCATGATGTAACTGCCTGATATTCTGTTGATCAGAACAGTGGCTGTATTGTTTTGTTGAAATAAGCGTCGGTTTAGGGATGAGAATGAACTGTTATAATGGTGTCCCACTCCAGCATCTGGGGGATGTAAGTTCTCAGGAGGAAAAGGATTCAGGGAGTTTGGAGTCCAAGGAGATAAGGCAGCTGGAGCTGGAGGCACCTACTTTGAGAAATGAGGAATTTGGTTGTGAAAATTTTCTAAATGACACTTTAAGATTCCCCCCAGATGAAGTTGGACAGGGAGCACTTGGAAGTCCTGTCTTACCAAGATTGCCTCTTATGCCCAAACCTCCAGAACACCCCAGACTACAAAGAGCTTCTTCCCTAGAGGAAAAAACTAGAAGAAGGAAATTTAAGAGCAACCAAGATACTTTGGTTAGTACTAAAGGGACTGGCTCATCTTCTGCTGAATCAATTCCCAGTGACCTTACAGGCCTCCAAATTAGAAACAACACCTCTAACATTCAAGGCAGACTGGGTAATTGGCTTCCCTCTCATGCTGCTGACTCCAGAGATCTACAGGAGCTGGGTTATAGCCTTAGAAAGGATGACAGAGATCGTACAGATCCTACAGTGGCACTTGAACCCAAACAAGGCTTGGCTGGGAAACCTTATAAAAAAAAGCTGTCTCCTCTTCCGCCTGCTGGTCCACTCCCAGCTGTGGAAATCAATGTGGCATCTACAGCCTTAAGAACATCTAATAGGATAGATCAGGATTGTGTGGATTATGGCCTGTTAGCTCACAGTACTCTCCAAAGACAGAGCAGCAACCTTAGTGACAGCCGCCTTCTTGATGGTTTGGTGTCGGACACCTGTTCCACCAGCTCCATGAAGTCCACTCTCAGTGTACTGAATCCTATACGATCTAAAGACATGCGAGATAGGTGAGTTTGTTTTTCTGTTAATTAAGTTTGAATTGTACATTTATACCTTGTAATATTCAATCTTTTAAGAAAATACTTATCATTGATTGTTTGGGAGCAGTTTTCACTAAAAATGAATGATGTATTATATGTTAAATAGATGTTTGCATCATTTGTATCTGTGGGCAGTCTTCATAATTGTGCCTGTAAGTGTCTTAAGAAGTAATGCTATTGGGCAGATTTACTAGTTGTTTTAAGACGTTTAAAAATAGAATATGTTTAGATGGCATTTTTTAACAATTGGATTAATGCTGAATACTTGTTCTACATGACCAGTATACTATTAGCACAAATTGGAAGGCCTCTTCAGCTAAGGCAACATAGGAGGCTGACTTAGATAAATGCGTGTCCAGGTTTAAAATATCATTTAACTGACATGACAGTGAGAGTTTCTAGGGGCAGTGAATTGTATTATAAATACAAAATTAGGAATTTATTGTTTCAAATATAATTTATATTAAATGTTCCACACGCATATGAAAGCTGTGTCAGTATTGGTAAAATGGCACCTGACCTGATTTAGACACAAATATATGAAAAAAAAAGTGTTTTCGGCATCCATTTATTTACAGAGACCACCTGTTCTGTTTTACAATGAACCAGAGCCAGCCCCAATCCCAACAGCAATGTGTGCAAGACCGAAGCTACAGTAATTTTGCACAAGAAACCACTTTTCACAGGATGTACTTAAACAGTTGCTCACAGCAAGTTAGTTGGAGTCACAGACTATCTTAACATGTCCATCTTTGGAGTTTGAGTAGAAAACTTATTCAAACGTGGAGATACAAACTGATTTAGCTGTTTTTCAAACCCAGTGTCATGAAGCTAAAGGTCTTACCTTTGTGGCACAATTGTTCTGGTCCCAAGTTAAAAATCATTGAGACTACAAAGACCATATTTGAGCCAGGAACTACCAAATAAACATTTTTGTGAACTGCATGATTTTACTATCTTTTAGTAATATTTGCAACAGAGGTTGTGGTTGAAATTCTAAAAGTGCTGTTGTGTCTGGAATTACAGTTGGGTCCATAAATATTTGGACAGAGACAACTTTTTTTTCTAATTTCGGTTCTGTACATTACCACAATGAATTTTAAATGAAACAACTCGGATGCAGTTGAAGTGCAGACTTTCAGCTTTAATTCAGTGGCTTGAACAAAAAGATTGCGTAAAGATGTGAGGCAACTAAAGAATTTTTTTAACACAGTCCCTTTATTTCAGTGGCTCAAAAGTAATTGGACAAATTTAAATACAGTGGAATCTCGGTTCACGACCATAATTCATTCCAAAACTCGTAAACCGAGTTGGTCATGAACCGAAGCAATTTCCCCTATAGGATTGTATGTAAATACAATTAATCCGTTCCAGACCCTACGAACTGTATGTAAATATATGTAAAGATTAAGCACAAATATAGTTAATTACACCATTAAATGCACAGCGTAATAGTAAACTAATGTAAAATCTTTGAATAACACTGACACAAAACGCCCAGGCTCCCTGCTCAGCTACACGAGCAGTCTCTCTCTCTCTCTCTGAACAGAGGGGAACATTTGAACAAATCCGAACTTTAATTTAAAAACCAACCACAAGCAACCAAAAAACATTGCAGGAGTTCAATTTTAATGAGTTTTAAGCACAGAGGAAAAAAAATGAACATTTGAAAAAAGAGAAAAGTAATATTGCAACAATTCACGCTACGAACTGAAAAATTAACTTTTGAAAAATCCGTAATACAAAAACCACCAAGAAAACTAACCTTGCATGAGTCGAGTTCTGGCATGAAGTAAGGAGGAACTGGGTGGAAAGGAGGAAGAGTCTGGCTCCGCAATGGAGGGATGTTTTCCTTCAGGTGTTTTCTCTCTTGTGATTTCTTGGGTTTCTGGTGTTTTTAGCTGTTTAGCTGGTGGGAGTGAAAGCCTCATGCAGCCATTCCAAAAAAGTCTTTGTGACCCAACCCTTCGTGTTTTCCCTCCACATTACTGGCAGTCTGGCTTTGTTTACATTGTGCTGCTTGAAAGCATGAGGGTTCTCAAATTAGGAAATAAATAAACTGGTAAACAGTTTTTCCACCTCTTCCAGCACTTGAAGCCTCTGCCTGGTTAACGCTGTAACTCCTTTTGCAACATCAGCTGCTTAAATGGATTCTTTCTGCTTTAGAATAGTCGAAATGGTAGATTTTGACTTCTTGTACTCGGCGGCAAGATCAGTAACACGAACGCCATGCTCAAACTTTTCAATAATTTCTTTCTTTACTTCGATTTCAATTTTCTTCAAAACTTTCTTCTCACCACTCTTCACTTGCTAAGAAGCCATAGTTAACTGCAAAAGCACACGAAATACTGTAGAGCACAAAGAGAGCAGAGTGCAGGTAAAGCACGCACGTCTGACTGAGAACAATGAACAAGGAGCGGCTCTGCTTAAACACAGTAATCGGCGCGTATGAACCAGCCAAGCAGGCAGGCATGCACCCTCCCCACCTCTCTCTCAGTAGCAGGCAGGCACGCACAACCCTTCCCCCACCCCCACCCCCAGTGGCAGGCAGGCAGGCAGGGGCTGCACCCTACCTCTCCCCTCTCTCTCAGCAGCAGGCAGGCACGTCTGACCGAGAACAATGCAACACTTTCAGAAATCATCTGCACGCAAAAACCGAAAGGGAAACTGGCTTGTTCGTATACCGAGTGTGTGGTCGTGAACCGAGGCAAAAGTTTGGCGAACTTTTTGGTCGTGAACTGAAACGTTTGTGAACCAAGGTTCCACTGTAACTGGAAATAAAATGTTCATTTTTAATACTTGGTTGAAAACCCTTTGCTGGCAATGACAGGCTGAAGTCTTGAACTCATGGACATCACCAGATGCCGGGTTTCCTCCTTTTTAATGCTCTGCCAGGCCTTTACTGCAGCGGCTTTCAGTTGCTGGCTGTTTGTAGGCCTTTCTGTCCGAAGTTTAGTCTTCAACAAGTGAAATGCATGCTCAATTGGGTTAAGATCAGGTGACTGACTTGGCCATTCAAAGATTTTCCACTTCTTTGCTTTAATAAACTCCTGGGTTGCTTTGGCTGTATGTTTTGGGTCATTGTCCATCTGTATCATGAAACACCGCCCAATCAATTTGACTGCATTTAGCTGGATTTGAGCAGACAGTATGTATCTGAACACCTCAGAATTCATTCGGCTGCTTCTGTCCTGTGTCACATCATCAATAAACACTAGTGTCCCAATGCCACTGGCAGCCATGCACGCCCACGCCATCACACTGCCTCCACCATGTTTTGCAGATGATGTGGTATGCTTTGGATAATGAGCTGTTCCATGCCTTCTCCATACTTTTTTCTTGCCATCATTCTGGTAGAGGTTGTTCTTGGTTTCATCTGTCCAAAGAATGTTTTTCCAGAACTGTGCTGGCTTTTTTAGATGATCTTTAGCAAAGTCCAATCTAGCCTTTCTAGTCTTGAGGCTTATGAGTGGCTTGCACCTTGCAGTGCACCCTCTGTATTTGCTGTCATGCAGTCTTCTCTTTATGGTAGACTTGGATATCAATACACCTACTCCCTGGAGAGTGTTGTTCACTTGGTTGGCTGTTGTGAAGGGGTTTCTCTTCACCATGGAAATGATTCTGTGATCATCCACCACCGTTGTCTTCCGTGGACCTCCAGGTCTTTTTGTGTTGCTGAGTTCACCAGTGCTTGCTTTCTTTCTCAGGATGTACCAAACTGTAGATTTTGCCACTCGTAATATTGTAGTAATTTCTCAGACAGGTTTTTTCTGTATTTGCAGCTTAAGGATGGCTTCTTTCACCTGCATGGAGAACTCCTTTGACTGCTTGTTGTCTGTTCACAGCAAAATCTTCCACATGCAAGCACCACACCTCAAATCAACTCCAGGCCTTTAATCTGCTTAATTGATAATGACATAACCACACACCTGCCCATGAAATAGCCTTTGAGTCAATTGTCCAATTACTTTTGAGCCCCTGAAATGAAGGGATTATGTTAAAAAAATGCTTTAGTTCCCTCACGTTTTTATGCAATCTTTTTGTTCAACCCACTGAATTAAAGCTGAAAGTCTGTTTGATTTAAAATTCATTGTGGTAATGTACAGAACCAAAATTAGAAAAATGTTGTCTCTGTCCAATATTTATGGACCTAACTGTATACTGTTACTGTAAGAGTAAATTTAGTTTAAAAATTTCATTGTTTTATGAAATTGAAATTAACAATAAATCATTTTTCCTTAGCTCTATCTCAACAAGCAGCTTAGAGCACTGTACACGTATACAACTATCTGTCTACTTTCTTGCCCTCTTTTCTAGTGCAGCTCTCGGGTAACTGGGTGTAAGGAGGAGATGACCAGCTGTGGTCAGGCTTTACCAGTCCATTGCAGGGCACACTTACTCATGCTGAACCAATTTAGAGCTACCGGTTAATCTAAAACATGTGCCTTGGGACGCAAGAAAGCAGCAAAGCAGATATGTGGAATACTTGGAACATTCACACAGGTACAGCCTGAAACCTGCTTTGAACCCAGGACACTGGAGCTGTGTGCCACCATGCCACACTTTTTACAGACTGGATGCATTCAAAACAAAGAAAACCTTTCAATATATATATATATATATATATATATATATATATATATATATATATATATATATATATATATATATATATATATATATATATACACATTCTTATCTCTTTATCTAGTTAGCTAAAACAACATGAAGTAGCTTGAATAAACTGGGGTAAGTTTTGTATTTATACATTAAAAAATTCAATTCAGTGTAGAGTATTGAAAAACACAGCTAAGATTCATATTTCAGTAAAAATAAACTATTGTACTGTCAGTATTCATTAATATTTACATTTATTTGCTTAGCTGACACTTGTATCCAAAGTGCCTTACAAAAAGAGGACAGCACAGCGAGTAAACATCAGTCTAAGGGACATCTGCAGCAGTGAAGAGATGATTCCGGAATGTTGTCCTTAGATGCAAAGTTTCAAAGAAAAAGCCATTGGGCAAAAGATGACTGGAAAAGCGTATTAAAGTCAGCATCCCGCTGTCTCTTCTCTCTGTTGTAGATGACACTGCTATTTGGTGTTTATTTGAGGAAGGAGCCAAGTGAGGACCTACAGTGGTGTGAAAAACTATTTGCCCCCTTCCTGATTTCTTATTCTTTTGCATGTTTGTCACACAAAATGTTTCTGATCATCAAACACATTTAATAATTAGTCAAATATAACACAAGTAAACACAAAATGCAGTTTTTAAATGATGGTTTTTATTATTTAGGGAGAAAAAAAAAGAATCCAAGCCCCCCCTTCCCCCCTTGACAATGCGAGCAGCGTTATACATCCTGCAAGAAAGAGATCCGGGGCCCAGAAATAAAGGACAAGTATTGTTTTTGCAATGTCACGCGAGACAAGGCAGTGAGACATCATTTAAAACAAGTCCATGGACATCTAACCTAGCTGTTGTTGGATTGCTGTTGGCAGGCACGCTTCATGTGCTACCAGCTCTTAAAACAATGGCAAAAGACAAGCAAAACACGCATCTCGCCAGCAGATGATCAGACTACTTCTCCTTAGTGTGCATTCAGCCAACCTAACCCTCGCCCCCCCACCCATTTCACAATGCGAGCAACAGAGATGCGAAGTGGCAAAAGGACAGCTGCTGTACAGGCTTTGAAATGATCGTGCAGCGAGACAAGCAGAACAGGTAGCTTGACAGCGGCAGAAAGACAGCAGATGATCCGACGGCATCTCCTTAGTGTGTGTTCAGCCGCCATCCCTCCTTCACAGCGCGAGCAGTGTTATATGTCTTGTGAGAAAGAGATGTAACAACGCCCGGGGCCGGAAATAAAGTATTGTTTTTACAAAAGTTTTACAATAAAAGTGAAAATAATGCATATGTAACAATTCCCATGAAACTAACAATTTCTTTAAATTGTATATCCGGTAAACTAAACCTGGGGGTGGGTGAGCAGGGGGTAGATCCCCCTAGTACTGCATAATTAAAATGTTAATCCATATTTATTAATTACATCTCAAGAATTAGGAATGTCTAGCTGATACACTGGAAAAAAATAAAGTATAAATATAATGTATATTAACAGCAAAAATGCTGTAGTTCAGTTAATGATTAAAAATCATTAAAACCTAGAAGTGCATGTATATTTACATTTTAGCAGTGTACACTGCCAGTATCAAAGAATTGAATCAATTTGTGAGAATATACTTATTTTCTGTTGGACAAATGGTGAGAACTACATTTTTAAAGTTAAGCTTTGTTTCAGATAATTACATTACTGAATAAATTAAACAATATTACAGCTTGTAATTATTAGAAGCATTTTATTTTCTTTAATGCCATATGTATTAGGGGTAAATATATTTTCTACATATTTTATTAGTTAAATAAGTGTTTTTTTTTTTAAGAAAGTTTTTTTTATTTTAACATTTTTATGGTCATATAATAATGAACATTAAGAATACAAAATTTTGTTTTATTAATAGAAAAAATCAACAGGTAACATCTGTGGCCTGTAGTTTAATTTAAAAAATGAATGATAACACTTTAATTTAGAACATGAAGCTTCTCCAAGTCTGGTTATGTAGGAGCTTAGTGTAAAAAATTTTTAAAGAGATAAAAGAAGAAAAATACAACTATATATGAATCAGCTGTTCCAGTAACGTGTTATTTCTTGGTGATCAGTATCAGCCCTAAAAATGCCTAATTGGAGCATCCCTACATTATGGACTCGATGATTTTTATCTTGTAGTGTGCACAATTAATAATAATAATAATAATACATTTTATTTATTTGTAGGCACCTTTCTAAACACTCAAGGACACCGAGCAATAGATAAAACACACATTATAAACAAAAGTAAAGTACAAAAATTTAAGTCAGACAGTGCAATTGTAATTAAGAGAAAAATCAGTCTTAAAGAAATGAGTTTTAAGTTTATATTTGAAAGTGAAGATGACTCAATATTTCTAAGCTCAGATGGTAGTGAGTTCCAGAGCTGGGGAGCAGAACAACTGAATGCTCAGCTCCCCATAGTGGTAAGATGGACGAAGGGGACATTCAAGTGGATGGAGGAAGAGGATCTAAGGGTATGGGAGGAAATGGCAGCATAGAAGAGGTCAGACAGATACGGAGGGGCAAGGTTGTGGATAGCCTTAAAAGTTAACAGAAGAATTTTGAATTGAATGGGGAACTTAACTGGAAGCCAATGAAGCCTCTGCAAAACAGGAGTGATATGGTGAATAGAGGGGGATCTAGTAATGATGTGGGCAGCTGAATTCTGGACCAGTTGAACCTTATAAAGAGATTTGCAAGAAAGACCAAAGAAGAGGGAAATGCAGTAATCCCAGATGAGAAGTGACAAAGCTATGAACCAGGATAGCAGTGGTGTGAAGAGTGAGGGAGGGGCAAATTCGATTAATGTTATGCAGGTGGAAATATGCAGACTGGGAGATGATGTTGATGTGGGACTGAAAGAATAAAGTACTGTCAAGGATGATACCCAGACTCTTAACCTGTGGGGAAGGGGAGACAGAGGAATTATCAATAACAAATGAAAAATGATCAATTTTGGATAATGTTGATTTTGTACCAATGAGGAGAACCTCAGTTTTGTCACTATTTAATTTAAGAAAATTTGAAGAAACCAGGATTTGATTTCTGCTATGCAATCAATAAGTGAGGAGGGTGTATAATTTGAAGTTACTTTATTATAACAAATATTTAACTTTCAACTAGGCAGAGAAAATGAACATTCCGATTCATTTCATGCTTATATTGTTGATCAGCTGAGCTTTGCTGTTAATTGAATTTAAATGGGAACAGCAGTGACTGGAGAAACATCACAACTCATACTGCTTAGAGTAATAGATACATTTTGGAATTTGCTGCAATGTAATCTTAGGTTTGTTGATTTTTTTTTCTATTTGCATCTTGAACCATTTACTAGCAAAGTAACAGTTGACGTTTTTATATGGGTCATTATATTCTCTCCATGTCTGCTGGATTATTTCCAGTTCTTCTTCCTGCCACAGACACTAGCAGGTTAGCTTGATTGGCTTCTCAAAACTGGCATAGTTTGTGTTTGTGAGAGTGTGTGCATGAATGTTCTCTGTCATATACTGGTGCCTGCCCTTGGTTGTATTTTGATTAGTGCCTGATGCTTCTGGAATATGCTGTCATTTTGAAACCCTACAGTTTCAGTGTGCAGGTAAAGAAAATATATCTGAACTGCATATGCAAGTTGTTTAAAAAATCAATACTGTGTGGACAGTTTTGACCTTGGATAGTTAAAACATAGTTTGGTTATCTGCTGTCTGAGTTTTATATGGCCAGACATTATTTTTGAATGAGAACACATGTTGGGGGGCAACTCATTAAAATGTTTGCAGTGAATGGTAGTGAAATCCACCATTTAAAAGGCTTCACCCACAGAGTTTCTGTCTGTGCACTTTAAACACTCAGGTTTGCAGTGGGCCATTTCTACTCATGTGTAAGAAAATTGTTCTAAAATAACTATGAAAAGAGAGAGAGAGCAAAAGAAACTCATCAAAAGACTCGCTGTTAGCAATTTAACAGCTCA
>NC_053162.1:131413009-131437832 GCF_016835505.1 Polypterus senegalus
CAGAAAGGACAAATGTCTTTGAAATGGCTAGAACTTGCCACTAGGTGGAGTGATAGATGTGCAGTAGGTGGCGTTAGGTTCGCAAAGTCTTACCATTTTTTTATTTTCTTTTTAGTTGAAGCCATGGAACTATGGACGATAGAACACTGTGTTTTTGCGTACGACTGTTTTGTCAAGAACAACCAATCCATTACCGCAGTTTAGTGTGAGTTTCATTGCCATTTCAATATCCACAGAAATAAAGCTGTTCCCGCTCGTAATACTATCCTATGTTGGGTTAAAGCACTTCGTACATGAGGTACACTGATGAACAAAAGACCGTCGGGGAGTGCTATTTGAAGGGCTAACAGCTACATCTAGTTCAGCAGCAATCTCTGTCCTTCTTTTATTTTTCCCATTCTGTTTTAGTACATAAAACACAAGTATGAGACAGACAAACTTCTCTTCTGTTTGTGAGGTTCAAAACACATGTGTTCCTTTTCCTCGTTGCTTCATTCTATGCATTGTACTTTTGGTTGATTGCCCATTGGTTCTTAACCCTCACACAAAAAAGCCCACCCCTCTGATCAAAGAGAAAATCAGACTTGCTTGGCTTAATCCTATCCAGTTGCAGTTTAATTGGTCTCACATTAGATGATCAGCTTCACAGGGGCGCAACTTTGACTGCCCCCAGCTAGATAAGATTATTTATCTTAAAGCTACTGCTGAACTCATCAGTGAAGTAGGCCAGCGTATGGCTACTGAAGTCACTTAATTTGTGACAATCGATAAACATTTTTTTGTTTACATTTTTTTTAGTACAAGGCTATAGGGTGCTGCACAGTAAAAGTTTAATAGGATCAGGATTTTAGGTTATCACACAGGACCCCCAGGGTAACCAAACATTCCAAATGGAACTTGTGCAGAATATATGTACAAAGGAGACATTCTACCCTAGAACTGAACAGGAGTCCAATCGAAGGCTAATTCATTGTTTAAAATTTTGATTCAAATTTAACCTGAGATGTGATACAAAGTAACAGTAGGGCAGTTATATATTCTACAGCTGTATATCTTTAATATATCAGTTATTTTTTAATTGGTTAAAAATCATTTCATTTTTATCCAACGCACTGTACACAAATGCAAAGAGCTGTAAATCTCACGCCTCATAATCTCCACTATTAACAGGGCATTGATGACGTCAGACACTAATTTAAAACTGACTGGTTAATTCTAGGTTTCCTACAATTGAAGAAAAGTAAATCACAGGAATTAGCACATTCTGTGTTTAACATATATTGTGGAAAGTATGTATGAGGGACTACTTCAGATTGTGTTTGCTAGCCACACAGCTCTCTATATATATTGTGGTCCCTGGCCGGGACGCCCAGGAGGACGAGTGGAGGGCTTGTGCCTCCTCCAGACCGCGAGGGGGCATCCGTCCTGGTTATGTTGGGGGCCTCGGGTACAGGGCTTGGAAGCCCAGCCCTGTAGGGACCTGTGGCCACCGCCAGGCGGCGCCCCGATGCCGGTATATCCCGTGTGGTCCCCGGGAGGCTTGTGCCTCCTCCAGACCGAGAGGGGGCGTCCGTCCTGGTCCTCCAGTCATTAGTGGATGTCGGGTGGAAGAGGACAGAGCTGGAGAGAGGACGGGAGGCGGTCAAAGAGAGAGAGGCACTGGAAGAGTGAGGCCTGGACTTTGGGGAATCGGTGCAAGAGGCACTGGGGTTTGTGGTGCACGTGATCTTTGTAAATAGACTTTGTAAATAAACAGTGTGTGAGTGAAACTATGTTGTCCATCTGTGTGTGTCCGGGCCAGCGTTCGCAATATATATATATATACATATCTAGCTATATGAAGTGTATTGAACGGTTTATTTTCAAAAAAATAACTGTAGTGAGTAGTGCCAGGGTTAGGTTAGGATTATTGGAGGAAACTTGTTCGCAAGGACAATGGCATTGGCACACTCCACCTGTAAAAAATATTTTTAATTATTTACCTGGCATGTACAGTTGAAATCACTCCCTATAATAATTTATTAACCCCCTTAAACATATACCTATATATAAAGAATTAAAAAAGGTTGAATATTAAAGTTCTAAAAAAGGTAATGCACAGGTCTAAAAGCAGGATATAAATTAATATTTAAAAACCGACCCCTTAACATGACCTACCTATATACCTAAAAATGCTTCTTCTAAGAACCCTAAAATTGTTTTAAAATGGGAAATAAGAAGGGAATACATATTCTTAAAAGGGAATTTTAAATAAATTAGTAAATAAATAAATAATAAACATAGTCCAAATATACTCCCACCCTCCCCCACCAGGATTTAAGTTTTAACCAGAGGAGTTAGAGTTATTAAATATTAGCATTAAAATATACATAAAAAAGGTGAATATTAACATTAAGGCCATTAGTGGAGTGTTTAGGTTTAGGTTTTCACTGTCCCACCAATAGCCCTGTCACCTGGGGTTAAGGTACAGGAAAGGGAAGGGGTAAACCATCTAAAACACAAAAAAAGCAATAAAATAAGATTAGGCACCCTAATCGGAGTCTTAAGATTAGGTATTTAGAAAAAAAATGTTAAGATTAGTGTTAAAATAGCCAAAATTGACTCTAGAAGGAGGGCACAGGGTGAGGATTGGGTTTATTGTTAACAAAACTCAAACACCTGACAAGTAGGCTGAAAGGTTTTTCATTTATGAACTGCATAAGGTGTTACAAATGGAGGTTTTGTTGATCACTTTTTAACGTCAGGTCTTTGAATTGTTATCTATACTAATAAAAGGCAAAGCCCTCACTGACTCACTCACTCACTCACTCATCACTAATTCTCCAACTTCCCGTGTAGGTAGAAGGCTGAAATTTGGCAGGCTCATTCCTTACAGCTTACTTACAATGGTCATAACTGGAACCTACTTTTTCGTCTATATACTATAATAGACTTCTGCTCGATGCCCGTGGGAGGCAGAGTTACGCCTCTCACGTAATTTACTGCCTGCCCATATAAGGCCGTCCGTCAGCGGCAATCCAATAGAAACACTGCCGCTAAATATTCACGGGTGAAGGACTGTGCTTATGCAGAGGAAAATGAGATGGTCAGGGTGGTGTTTGGCACAAACTCAGCAAAACTGCGAGAGAAACTTTTAAGTGCCAGGTCTTAGCTAACATTAAATACAGCCGTGGGGTGGAAAAAGTCAATGTCCCGCTAAAGGAAGACAGTGTAAAAAAAAACCCGTGCATGCAGTGTGTCACATCTCAGATAAAGAAGAAGACGAGCTGTTTATTGATGCAGTTATGTAATGAATCGATGAATGAAACCTGTTATCTTTACAACGATTGAAAACACGGAATGCAACTTGAACGCAACACATCCTACAAATACGAACCTGATTGAAAGAAATAATGATAATCAAATCCTTGATGACAGCAACAGTCATAACACTTGTGGCAGTAGGGGGCGCTAGTGCTCCCTTGAACCCTCAGGGGTGACTCCAAACACCAGGTAAAAGTCCAATACTTTTTATTATTTTCTACAGTGCACCAAGCACCTTCCACATTACTCATAAACTCACACAATAAACCACTTTACTCCCAAAACACTATCCACTCCTCCTCGCCCAGACACTTTGCTCCTCTCCCACCCAGCACAGGTCAGTGTCTGGACTGAGGCACCGTCCTTTTATAGCCCCTGACCCGGAGGTGTTCCTGTCCCAACAGTCCACAATTCCTTATTCCTTCCGGGTCAGGGCAAACAGTCCTTTTCTTCAACCCGGGATTATAGGGCACACAAGAGCCCATGAGCCCCCCTACAGCGACTCCCGATGGTCCCCAAGGTATCCAGCAGGGCTGTGTAAAAACACTACATAGTCCATAAGGCCCTGCTGGAACTCGGGGCACGATCCTGCTGTCGGGAGAGCTCCTTCTGGCGGCCTAGGGGTGCGGACCGGCATGGGAAGCCGGCAGTCCTCCACACACTCACAAAACAATTACTGTATATTGACAATCATGTTATGTTGTTAATGTAATTGTTTTGTCATTGTCATGAGTGTTGCTGGCATATATACATAAACTGCTCAAAAAAATTAAAGGAACACATCAGATCTCAATGGGAAAAAGAACTCCTCCTGAATATCTATACTGATATAGACTGGGTAATGTGTTAGGAATGAAAGGATGCCACATCGTTTGATGGAAATGAAAATGATCAACCTACAGAGCCCTGAATTCAAAGACGCCCCAAAAATCAAAGTGAAAAAATTATGTGGCAGGCTAGTCCATTTTGCCAAAATTTAATTGCAGCAACTCAAAATTGTACGCAGTAGTTTGTATGGCCCTTGTGTTCTTGTATACATGCCTGAAAACATCGGTGCATGCTCCTAATGAGACGACAGATGGTGTTGTGGGAGATCTCCTCCCAGATCTCGATCAGGGCATCACTGAGCTCCTGGACAGTCTGAGGTGCAACCTGGTGGCATTGGATGGACCAAAACATAATGTCCCAAAGATGTTCTATTGGATTTAGGTCAGGAAAGTGTGGAGGCCAGTCAATGGTATCAATTCCTTCATCCTCCAGGAACTGCCTGCATACTCTCACCACATGAGGCCAGGAATTGTCGTGCACCAAGAGCCACTGCACCAGCATAGTGTCTGACAATGTGTCCAAGGATTTCATTCTGATACCTAATGGCAGCCAAGGTGCCTTTGTCAAGCCTGTAGCGGTCTGTGTGACCCTCCATGGATATGCCTCCCCAGACAATCATTAACCCACCACCAAACTGCTCATGCTGAATGATGTTACAGGCAGCATAATGTTCTCCATGGCTTCTCCAGACCCTTTCACTTCTGTCACGTGCTCAGGGTGAACCTGCTCTCATCTGGAAAAAGCACAGGGCACCAGTGGTGCATCTGCCAATTCTGGTATTCTATGGCGAATGCCAATCGAGCTGCATGCTGCTGGGCAGTGAGCTCAGGGCCCATTAGAGGACATGGGGCCCTTGGGTCACCCTCATGAAGTCTTTCTGGTTGTTTGGTCAGAGACATTCACACCAGTGGCCTGCTGGAGGTCATTTTGTAGGGCTCCGGCAGTGCTCATCCTGTTCCTCCTTGCCCAAAGGAGCAGATACTGGTCCTGCTGATGGGTTATGGATCTTCTATGGCCCTCTCCAGCTCTCCTAGAGTAACTGCTTGTCTCCTAGAATCTCCTCCATGCCCTTGAGACTGTGCAGGAGACACAGCAAACCTTCTGGCAATGACACGTATTGATGTGCCATCCTGGAGAAGTTGGACTACCTGTGCAACCTCTGTAGGGTCCAAGTATCGCCTCATGCTACCAGTAGTGACACTGACTGTAGCCAAATGCAAAACTAGTGAAGAAACAGTCAGAAAAGATGAGGAGGGAAAAATGTCAGTGGCCTCCACCTGTTAAACCATTCCTGTTTTGGGGGTCATCTCATTGTTGCCCCTCTAGTGCATCTGTTGTTAATTTCATTAACACCACAGCAGCTGAAACTGATTAACAACCCCTCTGCTACTTAATTGACCAGATTAATATCCCATAAGTTTCATTGACTTTATGCTATACTCTGATTAAAAGTGTTCCTTTAATTCTTTTGAGTAGTATATATATATATATATATATATATATATATATATATATATATATATATATACACACACACACACACATATATAAACATATATATACACATCATATATATATATATATATACATATACATACATATATACATAGATAGATAGATAGATAGATAGATAGATAGATAGATAGATAGATAGATAGATAGATAGATAGATAGATAGATAGATAGATAGATAGATACTTTATTAATCCCAAGGAGAAATTCACATAATCCAGCAGCAGTATACTGATACAAAGAAACAATATTAAATTAAATAGTAATAAAATGAAAAAATTAAAAAAAAAAATAAAATAATGTTAGCATTTACTCCCGGTGGAATTGAAGAGTCATAGTGTGGGGAGGAACGATCTCCTCAGTCTGTCAGTGGAGCAGGACAGTGACAAAAGTCTGTCACTGAAGCTACTCTCTGCCTGGAGATGACACTGTTCAGTGGATGCAGTGGATTATTCATGATTGACAGGAGTTTGCTTAATGCCCGTCGCTCTGCCACAGATGTTAAACTGTCCAACTTTACTCCTACAATAGAGCCTGCCTTCTTAACAAGTTTGTCCAGGCGTGAGGCGTCTTTCATCTTTATGCTGCCACCCCAGCACACCACTGCGTAGAAGAGGGCACTCGCCACAACCGTCTGGTAGAACATCTGCAGCATCTTACTGCAGATGTTGAAGGATGCCAACCTTCTCAGAAAGTATAGTCTGCTCTGACCTTTCTTACATAGAGCATCAGTATTGGCAGTCCAGTCCAATTTGTCATCCAGCTGCACTCCCAGATATTTATAGGTCTGCACCCTCTGCACACAGTCACCTCTGATGATCACAGGGTCCATGAGGGGCCTAGGCCTCCTAAAATCCACCACCAGCTCCTTGGTCTTGCTGGTGTTAAGGTGTAAGTGGTTTGACAAAGTCTTTGATTAACTTTCTGTACTCCTCCTCCTGCCCACACCTGATGCAGCCCACAATAGCAGTGTCATCAGCGAACTTTTGCACGTGGCAGGACTCCGAGTCATATTGGAAGTCTGATGTATATAGATTGAACAGGACAGGAGAAAGTACAGTCCCCTGCGGCCCCTGTATTGCTGAACACAATGTCAGACCTGCAGTTCCCAAGGCGCACATATTGAGGTCTGTCTGTAAGATAGTCCACAATCCATGCCACCAGGTGTGAGTCTACTCCCATCTCAGTCAGCTTGTCTCTAAGGAGCAGAGGTTGGATGGTGTTGAAGGCTAGAGAAGTCCAAAACATAATTCTTACAGCACCACTGCCTCTGTCCAGGTGGGAGAGGGATCGGTGTAGCATATAGATGATGGCATCCTCCCCTCCCACCTTCTCCTGGTATGCGAACTGCAGAGGGTCGAGGCGTGGCGGACCTGTGGCCTCAGGTGGTGAAGCAGCAGCCGCTCCATGGTCTTCATCAGATGTGACGTCAGAGCAACAGGCGGAAGTCATTCAGCTCACTAGGACGTGATACCTTTGGGCCAGGGGTGATACAAGATGTTTTCCAAAGCCTTGGGACTCTCCCCTGTTCCAGGCTCAGGTTGAAGATGCACTGTAGAGGACTCCCCAGTTCCAACGCACATGCCTTCAGCAGTCGTGGCGATACACCATCTGGACCCGCTGCTTTGCTGGCATGAAGTCTTTTCAGCTCTCTGCTCACATGGGCTGCTGTAATTGTGGGTGGGGATGTCTCACCTATGCTGGTATCAGCAGAAGGATGGTTGGAGGATGCAGTACTCCGAGGTGAGAGTGGGTTAGGGTGATCAAACCTATTAAAGAAGTTGTTCATTTGGTTTGCTCTCTCCACGTCTGTCTCGATGGCGGCACCCGCCGAGCTGCAGCCAGTGATAATCTTCATCCCATCCCACACTTCCTTCATGCTGTTGTTCTGCAACTTCTGCTCCAGCTTTCTCCTGTACTGCTCTTTCGCTGCCCTGAGCTGGACTCGGAGTTCCTTCTGCACGCGTTTGAGCTCATGCTGATCACCACCTTTAAAAGCCCTTTTCTTCTGGTTCAAAAGGCCCTTGATGTCACTTGTAACCCATGGCTTGTTGTTAGCATAGCAGCATACTGTTCTTACTGGAACTACAATGTCCATACAGAAGTTGATGTAATCAGTTGTGCATTCAACAGCCTCTTCAATGTTCTCACTATGTGACCCCAGCAGGATATCCCAGTCTGTAGTTCCAAAGCAGTATATATATATACTATATACATACATATGTACATATATATATATATATATATATATATATATATATATATATATATATATATATATATATATATATATATATATATATATTCACACACATACATATATATACACACACACACACATATATATACATATATATACATATACATATCTACATATATACTGTATATACACATATATATACAAATCTACATATATATATTAGGGGTGGGACTCGATTAAAAAAATTAATCTAATTAATTAGAGGCTGTGTAATAATTAATCTTGATTAATCATATGTAATAACACATGAAAATTTGCCCCAAATCGCAATTTTTTTTTTTTAATTTAAAAGGGTTTTAGTGGCCGACAGAATCAAATAATAGACATGGACATAAATATTGTAAACTCAAGCTCTTTTAATTTCTGAAAAAAATGCTTTTAAACTGCATTTCAATTCAAAACAGAAACAAAAATATCATCCCTGGCTAAAATTGGGCAGACTTAAAAATAAAGTGGTATTTTAATTACTTTAAGTACATTTTCAGAATGGTATTGTCTTTAAATAATAATAACCAAAATTTCAACATAAAGTGCAGTTTTTCTTCTTAAAAAAATAAGTCAGAAACATAAAAGGTAATTTGACCAGCTTAATCTTTAAACTCTGAGTAACCTTAGCCAAAATTATTTTGTACATTAGGCTAAAACAGTGTGATCATTGAACATTTTGTAATTAGATGTAATTAGAATTACTAACGGTCACGGAAGTCCAATGATCCCCAGTAAGAGCCACAAAGTCCACTTTCTGTAAAGCATCTAATTTTGCTTGCTTTTCAGTGTGCACAAAACCATGCTTTTATCAAGGCTTCCGTCGGGTAGTGTTTTGAAATGAAATTTTCCTCCGATTAGTCGTAGGAACATGCTTTATTCAGACTCTAACATTTTTGTAGCTGTGATGTGTGCATCAGTGTAATCGATGTACCAGGAAATCATCCATTGACAAAAGTTCCCCTTTGCTTGGAATTGAAAGTGTGATTAAATGCGTTATTTTTTTTAACGCGTTATGGAGTACATGCATCGAAGCTTCTCAGCTGTGCTTGTGCTAAGAAAAGAAACATTTTAAAAATAACGTAACATGATTCTGCGTTAACCGCATATTTTTTCATACGTCTCAAACCAAGGGGATGCGAAGATAAAATGAATCGGGAAGTGTGCGTACATACTCAGTGCATCCCCTCTTAGGAATTGAACCTCAGATGTCAGCGCTAGAGACGAAGCCTCTACAATTGTGCCACGGCATGTGGCTTGTCTATTTGAGAGTATGTAGATTGGGGTATATATATACATACATATATATATACCCGCGTATCGCAGCGGAGAAGTAGTGTGTTAAAGAAGTTTTGAAAAAGAAAAGGGAACATTTTAAAAATAACGTAACATGATTGTCAATATACAGTAATTGTTTTGTGAGTGTTATTGAGTGTTGCTGTCATCAAGGATTTGATTATCATTATTTCTTTCAATCAGGTTCGTATTTGTAGGATGTGTTGTGTTCAAGTTACATTCCGTGTTTGTGAATCGTTGTAAAGATAATAGGTTTCATTCATTGATTTGTTTATTACTGCATCAATAAACAGCTCGTCTTCTTCTTTATCTGAGACCAGACACACTACATGCATAGGTTTTTTTTACACTTTCTTCCTTTAGCGGGTCATTGACTTTTTCCACCGTGTGCTTTGTTTCCGCAGTAGCTGCACTTATGAATATGCTTGTATGTATCAGACGCTTCATATTTTTTTGCTGCCTTCTCAATTGTGTAATTCGGTTTTTGTTCAGCGCTCTTTGGAACTGTTGCTTTATGTCTGCGCACTGCGTCAGTTCACATGAGCCGCTCAGTGTACATGCAATGATGTTTCCCAGCTGTGCTGGTGCCATGTCGTGTGATGTCCATGGCTGTATTTAAAAAACTTTCTCTCGCAGTTTCGCTAAGTTTGCGCCAAACACCACCGTGACCATCTCATTTTCCTCTGCATAAGCACAGTCCTTCACCCGTGAATATTTAGCGGCAGTGTTTCTATTGGATTGCCGCTGATGGATGGCCTTATATGGGCAGGCACTAAATTACAAATGCCAGCGGCAGCCTGTCTATGAACTTAATTTAAACTTTAGGTGTACACTTTAGGTGCTTTGTTTCCGAAGTAGCAGCACTCATGAATATGGTTTTATATGTCACTCGCTCGCTTCTTATTGTTTCGCTGCCTTCTCAATTATATAATGCATGTTTTCTTCAGCGCTTTTTGGAGCTCTTCCTGGTTTTCTACGTACTGCGTGATTACATGGGAGGCGTGATGATGTCACACGAAACTCCGCCCCCACGGCTTTCGAGCTCAACTCCATTACAGTAAATGGAGCAAAATAGCTTCCAGTTATGACCATTACACGTAGAATTTTGAAATGAAACCTGCCCAACTTTTGTAAGGAATCTGTAAGGAATGAACCTGCCATATTTCAGCCTTCTACCTACATGGGAAGTTGGAGAATTAGTGATGAGTCAGTGAGGGCTTTGCCTTTTATTAGTATAGATATACAGTATACATGTAGATATATATATGTATATATATGTATGTGTGTATATATATATGTGTATATATATATCTGTATGTATATATTTGTATATATTTGTATATGTGTATATATATATGTATATATGTATGTACATGTATATATATATGTGTGTATATATATGTTTATATGTGTGTGTGTGTGTATATATATATACATATATATATATGCCAGCAACACTCATTTCAATGACAACACAATTACATTGTCAATCATGTTACGTTATTATTAAAATGTTTCCTTTTCTTTTTCATTACTTCTTTAACACACTACTTCTCCGCTGCAAAGCGTGGGTATTTTGCTAGTATACAATAAATGGAAACCCAGCAGCTCACCCTAACTGAAATCAGACCACTTGAGCACCCTGGAATTGAGTTTCAAGTGTGCTGCTGAATCCGTGCCTGCATATCTGTTTGGTTCAGCCACAATTACATCTAATTTGTTGGCACTTATCAACTGACTGAAATTCTTCAAGGGATCATCTAGACCTGATGAACCAGCCTTAGAGATCAGTGAATTGCCGCTTCTGAAGTTGCCCAAAGATCTTATTACAAAACGCACATTTAGAAGTGGTGTCATAGTTTAATATTTATGCAAATTATCACCTTCATATGCTTCACTATCACTAGAACTAGAATGCATAATACTATCACTGTACATGGCTGAAGAACTGTCACAGCTTGTATTCAGTTCTCCCTGTGTCACTATCTTCTGTTCACTGGAGACAAGTTAACATGGGGATGACAGCATGTGTAACTAATGGTAGAGAGTAATCTCAGAGATAATGATAAAGGGGTTGAAGATGCCTAGATAAGCCAGTTTAATGACAGGAATATTTCTTTGAAAATCAAAGAACACTTTTTGTTATATATTTTGCTCCCTTTTGAGGACCCTGTAGCTGCAGCTGCTTATGGCTCAAGAATCAACAGTAGAGGTCTGCTGAGTCAAGTCTGCCAAGTTTTTTTTGCTTGGTTTCTCCAATTGGACTAGTTTAATTATTTTTGAAGGTGTTTATGTCACTACTAGCCAACCCGCGGCGTAGCATACACCTCATAATTATGTATTGATGGGTGAACACCTCCTGAAAGACACAGTTGTCCAAATGGGATTGGTTTTGAGGATACGACTGTAGGTGAATGAAAAGATGTAACTCTGGAGAGGGCAACATACAATACAGTGTTTTACACGCTGCATACAGCAATTCACATTCGCAACAAATATGATTCTTCTTAGATGGTGCTGTCGCGTCCACCCACGCTCTCGAAGCATACACACTGCCTGGTAATGTGCCTGCTCGCAAGAGCAACCAACAGAGACCCACCCACCAACTGTAAGACCATGGGACACCCCTCGCAAACTGTTCTACACGCCGCATACAGCAATTCACATCTGCGACAAACAAACTGTTTTACACACTGCATAAAGCGATTCACATCCGCGACATGATTTTTCCTAGATGGTCCTGTCGCGTCCACTCTCGCACTCGAAGCATACACACTGCCTGGTCATGTGCCCGGTCGCATGCCGCATCCACCCTTGTTCTCGAAGCATACACACCGCCTGGTCATGTGCTTATTGGTTTTTAAAGACTGCTTCCTTCATTGTGTTTTAACCTCAGTTTTAAAGGATCCCATGGGATACCCCTAGCAAACTGTTATACACGCTGCATATAGCGATTCACTTCCACGAGAAACATGCCTCAATGTAGAGTCAACGTGGCTCAGAGTTGCATGTGGACTCTACGACAGACGAACATAAATGACGTTGGTTTTCCTGTGTCATCGCGTCCGAGTTGGTGGGTGTGGTTCTGCGAGTTGTCGTCATATCCAATGGTCTTAGAGTTGGTGGGCGTGGCTCCTTCCTGCGTGCGCCATGGGCATCTTACTTGTTGGCAGCTTAGTGAATCCACGCCCCTTCCGGCGTGCTTTCCATGGGTGTCTTGCCTTTCCATGGGTGTCTTGCCTTAGTGAATTATATATATAGATACTTTGTTGAAACAGTTTTAGTAGGGCATTGCATCCCCATAAATCCTCACGCAGGTGCAAAGAACACATCCTGCAGAGTAGTAGCTAACTGACTATTTTTACGTGTAAGACTAAAAGTCCTGAAATGAAGGACTGATTAACAGCCCTTCAGAGAGGAGACTGCCCCACTGCAAAGTCTTGGTGAGCAAGTGCATCAACTGATAAAATGATACCAGAAAATTAGCCCTTTTTCAAATAAAGTGATAATAAGGTCTATCAAAACACATTTAAAAGCACTTATTCCTGTGATTGAAAATAAACACATGAATGAAGGATGAGGGCAGTTGTTCCAGTGCTGATAGCTTCCATACCAATACACTTAGATAAGGGTGCATGACATGCAGAAAATTCATGGCAACATGCTAAAAAAGGAAAAAAAAAATATTTCTGATGTTGATATACAGTACTGTATTTTGATTGTTTAAAGCACTCGTTTTTTTTTTTTGGATGGTAGTGTGGCCACCAGGGGGTGCTCCAGTTCCCCAAACACACAACACAAGCAGGCACAGACGCAAATGTAAAATTAATAAAGAGCTTTTAATTGTGGGAAAATCTTCTTAAGCAAGCTTTTCCCATCATAGCCACAAGTACAATTAAGCACAAGCACACCTCTGTCTTCTTCTTCCTCATGAGCTTAATCCAAATTCCTCCCAACTCTGGCTCTTGGGACTGAGGCAAGCAGCTCCTTTTATCTACCACCCAGAAGCACTTCTGGTGTTCTGTACAGGTAGTCCGAAAGCACTTCTGGATGATGCTGAATCCCCATGAAGTAGGGCTCCCCAGCCCCTGCAGTACTCACTGGTGGTACCCACGCAGTCAAAAAACTCCCATGATCCCCTTTGGGAATCCATGGCACTGCTGTATCCCAGGATTGCTGCCATTTAGCAATCTGGGGGATATAATACCCTGTGTACACTCTCTCCCCAAGTCCTTCCATCTTGGGGACGTCCCGGCTGGGTAACGTCCCTCACAATAGGTCACACAGTTGTTGGGCACTGATGCTTTTCAGGCCTAATGTCTTTGGGTTGACTTCCCTGCCTGGTTGTTACCCCTGTGATGTGTATATGTTCTCACTGTGCCTAAATATGTTCTCCTTTGTGTACTTCACATTTTCTTCTACATCATCATCGATGTAGAGGTTAGTTTAATTCTCTTTGATTCCAAACAAAGACTGATTAACACTCTACACTCTTAAAACTAAATGTTCCTTAATGAAATGTCACTGGACTGTGTGGTTCCTTGTTAAATTATTGTTTGATCTGGGAAGGGTTATTTGCCTATGAAATTTGTACTAACAGATCAAGAAAACCTGAACTTAAAAACTTAAACAATGTTATTTTATGCAGCAAGAGCTATTTGAAAATAATAAACACATTGGTATTTAACAATTCTGCTCTCATGTATTCATTATGTTACCTGCTGAGGAATTAAATAAATTAAGGTTCTTTCCCAAACTTTCATGTCAATTGTTCTTTTGGGAACGTAAAATGCTTCCCCTATAGCATCGCTCTGAAGAACCATTTTGGCACCTTATTTTTAAGCAAATTGAATGGAATATACTTTACAGTATAAACCATTTAATAAGCCGAGATTAAAGGAAAACAGACTTCCAAAAGACATCCACCGAGGCAGGCCTGCATGCATTTTCTTAGATTCCAAATGAAGGTCCACTGAAGTGAGTTTCTGTTGCTGTAGAATCTATGTAGTCACTCATAATTGTTAATGATTTGTACATTACAACTATGATGTTCTTTCCAAAATACACAAAATTTAGAAAATGGGCAGAGTATATCATTAGTTTATTTTCTTTAAAGTTATTATTTTTAGCTTGTTAAATTTTTCTTTAAGTAGTTTTATACAGTTGTTTTACCCAAAAATAGAAACAACCAAACAAAATAAGGCCTATGGGTGCATCCTTTGTAATTACTGTATATGTACGAAACCAGGCTAATAAATTCTATACAAAATATACAACATAAAATAGGGGTGTTAAATAATAAATAATTATAATTGTAACATTCAATTCTTGTATCCCAAAATATAGCAAATCAACAAAATAAGCTAAAGCACCTATGCACGAAGTGTGACATGGTGGCTCAGTGGTAGCACTGCTGCCTCGCAGTAAAGAGACCAGGGTTCCCATCCTGATTCCTCCCTGCATGGAGTTTGCATGTTCTCCCTGTGTCTGTGTGAGTTTCCTCTGAGTGCTCTGGCTTCTTTCCACAGTCCAAGGACATGCAGATTAGGTGGACTGGTGTTTCTTAAATTGGCCCTGGTGTGTGTGTGTGGGTGTGTGTGTTTGCCCTGCAATGGACTGGCGCTCTATCCACTGTTTTTATTCCTGCCTTGTGCCCTATGCTAGCTGGGACAGGCTCCAGCTGACCCCCACGACCCTGCTCAGGACTAAGCAGGTTAGAAACTGACAGACATATACACAATACCTTTTAGCTATCTGTATCATGGCAGTACAACTTATAAATCAGAAAAGAGTGCAGAACAAGAGAATAGAAAAACAAACAGAGGACAAAACAGCTTCTTTATGAAAAGTTGACCCTTGCTGAATAGCCACTTCCGTTACTTGCTCTGTACACTGTGTCTCAGGTGGCTGGGTGTGGTCGACAATCAGCCGCCTATTTAAGGAGCCGCCGCCCTGCAATCAAGGCTGGAGTCGGGTAAGGAGGCAAGGGGAGGCCCAAGTGATTTGTTTGTGAAGAAAGGACTATTGAAAGCCTGGACTTTGGGGAACTGGGGGGGTTTGGTGGCGGTGCACATAGACTTTGTATATATTAGAAGTGTAAATAAACGTGTGGTGATGGCTGAAACGGTGTCCATCTGTTTGTGCCTAGGCCGCTCTATTTCACAGTGGTGTAGTCGGCAGGATGCTCCACCTGGTTCAAGGTGGGGACCTGCAGTCATGGTAAAGTCTGTGAAAGGTCCGGCACAACAGGGGAACTCGCCCACATCCCGCAGGGGCGGCGTGCACCCAACCCCGCAGCAACGGAGTGTATCATGGACCGTTGGAGGTCCTTTGGTGGACTTTGTGGTTCAGGGGCGGCTCACCGACGCGGAGCCCAGGAAGGTGGCTGCCGAGAAGGAGAGGCTGTGGCTGCGGAAGCCGGAAGCTGCCCGGAGAGACGCTCTCCTGTGAGAGAGGAGAGCAAGATAGCCGACCGGAAATCCCTCCTCGTGACAGAAGCGGGATTGGACAGCGTGTCCTGTTCTCTCTCCTATGATTGGTCGAAGGCGAGAGCAGGGAATGTCCATCCCGTGCACCAAAGAAACCCGAGTGGGCCGCAGGGAAAGGCCCATAGAGAGCAGTCGGTAAGTGGAACTATTCCCAAGGAAAGCCCACCGCCGGCTGCTTCTCTCTCCTTGGTGGCGATTTTGCAGGACTTACAAGAAGGACTGCGCCGTGTGTTGTCGCCGCCGGCCGAACGATGTGCCCTCCAGGCAGAGACACTGGAGTCAGGAGGGATGGCAGTGGCGTCGGATCGAGAGGGAGCTCCTGGACGGAGAGGCACAGCGGGGAAGGTAAGGGAGACCGACCCCGTGAAGCTCCGGACGCCAGTGGGGTTGGGTCTGCCCTCTTACAATGGGCAGATCCAAACCGCCGGCGTCCCAAAGTAAGCGGAGGAAGCGGCTTGGGGAAGCCAGTTCCTCCGATATGGGAGGACATGCCACTGGGTGCACACATCCCGCAAAGGGCCGTCCTCTGCAGATGCAGAGGAGAAACCCGCAGCTTGGGAGGTAGACACGAAGCCCGATCCCACCAGTGGTTCCGTGGCGAGGACCGCAGACTGCTCGAGTGGGGAAGCCAAAGGAGGGAGCATCAGGGTGCCAATCGGAGCGGAGAGCGTTGGCCCAGCTGAGAAGACGAGCTGAGGGGCTGCGTCAAGGGCAACGTCCCCGCCCCTGGTTTTTCTGTTTTGTTTATAGGTTCACGTCCTCACGGAATGGTCCGCTGGTCCCTGGAGGTCTCAGCTAGCGGGGGAGTATTGTCACAGGTGGCTGGGTGTGGTCGACAATCAGCCGCCTATTTAAGGAGCCGCCGCCCTGCAATCAAGGCTGGAGTCGGGTGAGGAGGAAGACGAGGTCGGTGCAGAGGAGACGAGGAGAGGCCCTGTCCGCCTGTGTGTGCCCAGGCCGCTCTATTTCACAACTGTTAAAAATCCTGTTCTTTAATGACACTCAACAGTTCTTTAATGGGTTGTGGGGTTCCTCATAGAAATATTACTTGACATGGCACCATTTCATTCTGGGAAGAGGTCTTTGCATGTGAAGTTGAATCTTTGTGCTTTGAAAAACTTTGTAACACGTAGGGAAAAAAAAAGTTTTTGAATGTATGACATGCATCCTTGCAGTACTAGTAGAGTAAGAAAACCTGTGCTATTGTAGGCAGCAAGAGTCTTTTTAAAATCATGACCCTTTGGCATTTCACAAATCTGTTACCATCTGTTACTGGAGCCAGGTACAGATCTGAATAAAAATGGTTCTTTCTGGAACCTTCTTCTGGATGGTTCTTTTTGGAACCAAAAATGGTTCCCCAATGGCATTGCTCTGAAGAACCACTTTGGCACCTTTGTTTTTAAGAGTGATACCTGGTCACCATAATACAGGGTCTACAGAAATGTTATAAAATTTGTGCTGCCAATCATCAGGCGGGGCCCAGACTTCAACATTATCCTCAACTTCTTCATCATCACACTCACTAACTTTAACTTTTTGTTTCTGGGTAGTTGTGTTGCTCCCACTTGAGACTGTCATAATGTTGTGCTTCCCCTCATTGCTCAAGTGCATATTTCCTTCCCTGCTAATGCTGAATCCTCATGGTTGGGAGGCTTCATCATCTATAGTAATAAAAGGCAAAGCCCTCACTCACTGACTGACTCACTCATCACTAATTCTCCAACTGCCCGTGTAGGTAGAAGGCTGTAATTTGGCAGGCTCATTCCTTACAGCTTACTTACAAAAGTTAGGCAGGTTTCATTTCGAAATTCTACGCTTAACGGTCATAACTGGAACCAACTTATGTACATATATACAGCCATAGCATGCAGCTCGGTCGCCATGTAAGGCAGAGTTCCATCCCTCATCGTCACGCCTCCCGCGTAATTGAGTGCCTGTCCATATAAGGCCGTTCGTCAGCGGCAATCCAATAGACACGCTGCTGCTAAATATTCATGGCTGAAGGGCTGTGCTTATGCAAACGAAGATGAGATGGTCAGGTAAAGCCGTGGACATCGCAAGATCGCACAAGAGAGCGGCTCACGTGAAATGACTGTGAACACAGTACGTAGAGAACAAGGAAAAGCTCCAAAGAGCGCTTAACAAAAAACGCATTACACAATTGAGAAGGCAGCAAAAGAATATGAAGTGAGTGACGCATACAAGCATATTCATAAGTGCAGCTACTGCGGAAACAAAGCATGGTGTAAATCGTAAGTTTAAATTAAGTTTATAGACACGCTGCCGCTGGCGTTTGTCATGCCTACGACGAATACGATATTCGTGAGATACAAGTTTAATGAGAAGACGCGGGGTATAAACGAGACTTTGGAACACTTTGTAACAAGTTAAAATTCCTGTAACGGAGTTAAACTTGTGGGTGAAGGACTGTGCTTATGCAAACGAATAGGAAAGCAAGGTGTAAAGCTTAACTTTAAATTAAGTTCATAGACACGCTGCCGCTGGCGTTTGTCATGCCTAAGACAAATGCAATATTCGCGAGATACAAGTGAAGGACTGTGCTTATGGAAACCAATAGAAAGCAAATGTTACGTTATTTTAAATATGTTTTCTTTTCTTTTTCATAACTTCTTTAACACACTTCTCTGCTGCGAAGCGTGGGTATTTTGCTAGTTCTTTGTAAAAAAATCCAACGTCTGTCTGTCTGGCTGTCTAAATGTCTGTCCGCTTTTCATTAGAGAACTACTTAACAGATTTAAATCGTGTTTTTTTCTAGGATTTGCTTGAACATTCCTGTTGATTTTGCGATATCTCTCATCATGCTAACAATCAACGTTCGTTTGCAGGAGCGATATATTCCCTCTAAACCGAGACAGAGGCTCCAGGCCAAGAGGGAGCGGGAAGCGTGAAGTCAGGAGTGGGCCACCGCTTAGCTAGCGGTACCTTTTTGTTTATTGATTTTTAAAGTTTGTCCTGTTTTACGACTAAGCGGGCGGAGCAGTCGGGGACGGCTAGTCTTACATGAAAATATAATAAGTAGTGATTTCAGGTACAGCTTGAAATGTGGTCACAATTCTAAACTTTTTATTTTAGTGCATCCACTAAACCAGGGACTCTCAATCTTATTATGAGCTGCGCAATAAGAAATTAACGTTTTCTTGAAAAGATTACTTAATGTTAGGTTTACATGTAAAATGTTTCCTTGGTATTTACATAATTATTTGTTTTATATTTTTAATCAGATCTTCATAAAAAATACCAAAGACGGGAAGCACTGAACAAAGATGGAGTATAAGTAAAAATCCCCTTCAATTTATCTAAAACGCCTTTCTAAACAAAATTGTTAACTTTTCATAACAAGTGTTTATATTACTGAGCTTTGCTATGCTATCTAGAAGAGATGAATTGTTCCAGCTTAGCGACGAAGCTGTGAGTGCAGATTGCCGTCCTTGAGGCGTCGCTTAATTCGACCCATTTGCACTTTCCAGTTATTAAATATCGAATGTGTAAATAAATGTATACTGTACTTAACAAGTGGACTGAATATAGACTGTTTTTTACACTCGATATTCCCGAAGTGGAATAATGTTTTAGTGTCGCCGGTGGACTTTGATGGAGTTTGATAAAAACAAGAAGACTGCATTTCCAGATCACGCGCGATTTCAATTTGTTTCTACCCACTACACAACATTTTTATTGGATTCGAAGCACTCATGATGAGACACCGTGAACTGGTCTGCCAGGCGCTCAGATTATGAGAGCCTTAATATATAGTACACTGTTAAATATTCGCTAAACATATACGTGTGGATGAAGTAGGAAAAAAAAATGTTAAAATCCTGTGATTGCGTGTCAGTGACATCCATGACCTTGTGCGGGCAACGGAGAGGCAGGCCACATAATAGCCCCCTGCACTGAAACGACCCTGTCAATTTCATTTTCTTAACTGTCTCTACGGGCTTAACAAAAAGCGAATTATTAATACGTCAGCACCCAAGTGGGGACCTGTTTTTTATTATTAATTCAACTAGTTATTTTTTGCGATGACTTTTGCTAAATTTGAATTAAACCGGTGACTGTCATCGATATGCTTATGTGGTTTGAGTACGGGACTGATTTCTAATTTGCTCATTGTGCTGCAAGGATGGTCTCCGGTTCTAATAAAATTGAATTCAGTGGGCTAGCAAATATGTGAATATTTTTAAGTTAATTACATTTACTTTTTTTGCTAAATTCACTCGCCGATTTTTGTATGTATGCACTGATTTCTATTTGTTGTTTTTCCGAATTTGCATCAAACACAGGAGGGCTTTATAATTGGTCCGTGTGTGCTGTTCACCTTATTTGCATCGCTAGATGGCAGCAAATTTCCGCTTCTCACACCACAAACCGCATAAATTCCACACTAACGGAAGAACTCATTTTCAGTTTTAGGAATCCACTGCACATTTTAATAAGACAGGCTGACCGGGTAGGGGGAAAATACTTCATTTTTCTGTGCAATTAAACCTATTAAGTAAAAGGGAGGGGTATCTGTGGAGTGTTTGGCACATCCTGGGCGTAATCCTTTCCTGTAAGCATACAAGATATGCAAACGTGTGCCCAAAGTAACATTAGGCCTTATTGAAACTACGCTAATTTTGCCCCAGACAGACCCCATTCTCTATCCCAGCAGCAGCTCAAGTCCAGTAAACTCCGATAGGCGACTTCTATAATAGCACTTAGTGGACGGTTTTTAAAGGAACATTATTAATATTTGAATACAGTTTAATGGAATTAACTGAACCAATTAATTGATTTGAATTAATTTCATTTCAGAGAAAAAATTGCTTTACAACCAAGATTTTTACATCAAAACCAAGCCATCATTAAAATTAACATATTTTTATACAAAAAAATAAAATAAAGTGTTGAATTCAATACTTATGATATACTGTATTGTGATATAAAATCATACTTTGTGCATATAAGGATTAAACTATTATGTTTAATCTTTATTAAGATTAAACATTAAGACTTTACTAATCATCATGGAGAATGAAGAACAATTAGGCGCATGTGTTAAATGCATGGGTTTTTATTGAAGAAGAACTTATTGAAAAAGCTAATGGCGGCTAAGATGAAGGAGTATTTGAGCCAGTTGTTCTTTATCCTCCAACACTGGAACCTGTGGTCCAATGGTAACAACTGGAATTCTGACTGTAGTCGGAGAGTCCTGTATGGGAGAAAACACTCTCCTTTATTAAACTGGCCTGTCTCATTTGACTTTTGGAACCTTATTAAATTATTACTGCATTTAACAATGTGATTTATTCTGCTTTTCATTGGTAACCTTAAGGTTTCCAAACCAAGGCGGCTGAATATAAGTTAAGACAGAATCAATACAGGATTTATGCAAAAATATTAGAATTCAGGCTTTAAAGAGAAAGTCCAGGTGCTGTTGTCTCGTTTTTTCGACTGCCTCACCAGTATGCAGTGTCTAATGGACCACTTGGTCATCAAGTTGGTCACTATGGATCAAACCTTTTCAAACCTTTAGTGTGCCCAGATGAAGAGGCACCTCTTCCTTATTAAAGTCTAAATGTGCACATCACAACATTTGCTATCACCACTGGTCCATCTAACCCTGCAAGTGTTGTGCAGAAAATGTAATTTGGTTGATAGAGTGGCATCTGATGCACCACACGAATGGTGGCACAGTGTTTAGTGCTTCTGCCTCACAGCTCTGGGGTTCAATCTTGGCCTGAGAATGTCTCTGTGAGTTCTGCAAGATCTCTCAATTGCAGTGCTGGTTTTTCCTCTCACATTCTAAAGCTACATTTGGTGGATTCATTGGAAATTCTAAATTGGTTTCTATGTGTGTTTAATCAGGCCGGCCGCTAGAAATATTTGGGCCCCAGACAACTGGGTATGTGTGGGTCCCTCTGCCTTCCCCCGGGTCCCCAAATGCACAAAAAAATCAAGCGTGAAGGGGCCCCCTTCCGTTAGGGCCCCGGACCAGAGTCCGGCGGTGGCAGACCTGGTTTAATACTCCAGAACTGTATGAGAAGGATGTATAAATGGAATAACAAATAAACACAGGACAAAGCAAAAACCATAAGTGTCATCCTCAGCTATCAGGTTGGTTGGCTCACCCACATGCCTACCATAAAATACTCCCATCCACCTATGGGATTTCTTTGCCTTTTAATTTTCTGGCCTCTCTTCTTCCCACTTGTGAGCCTTTGCTCCAACTTATCTTCCTACTCTAAACTTAGTGGGTTGATTGTAATCAACTGAAAGTAGCTTACTAAGGAAAGTTCAACCTTTGGTTGGCATGAAGCTGTAAACTGCTCTTACTTTAAACAAGCTGCCCCCCCTAAGTAAACTCAACCTTATTTACTCTTCTTATGAAACGAAGGAAAGACCCTGAGGAGTGTCTAAACTCCCACCCAATTTCTTTAGCTGTCAAATTGTTGGACAGGCTACTGGCAAGGCACCTACTATCTGTTATTTAATCTTGCGCTTCACCTTAAGCCCAATGACAGTAAATCTGGTCCTCATTCTAGTCCACTGCACCATCCTATGGCTGTTCTCAAATGCTGTGAGTCCAAAGTCCTCCAGAGATGACTGAAGAAGCAGACTGCCTTAAATCTCTTCTTCCTATGACCTTCATGCTCAGCACTGGGTTCCCTCTGTGGCTGCAGGTTTTGGTCTCAAACAATTTCTACTTTTCATTGGACTGACTCCTTCATTAATTAAACAAGCTGTCCTTTCCCAGATTCTACATTTCATTGTGTCACGCTAGAAATTATAAACTTGTTATGCTAAATAGATGAGGCAAGCATTTTTGTGTGTTAGATGGAGATGATTTTTTTTTCATCTTGCTTTTTACTATTTTTTCTTTGCTAATGTTTAAGTCATTTAAGACATTATTTACTAGCGGATAACACTGAAGTAGTTGCTTAATTTTGCATTCAGTGTTATTTGCGCCTGTGTCCGCTCCACTGATAATTAATTGTCAGTATTGGGATACAATAACAGCAACAACAACATTTATTTATACAGCACATTTTCATACAAAAAATGTACCTCAAAGTGCTCAAGAATAAGAATAAGAAGCCAAACACCACAGAAGAAAGTGAAAATGACTAAATGAAAGAAAAATTATTTGCAACAAAAACCTGCAGCCACAGGGGATCCCAAGATTGAACATGAAAGTCCCTGGTTTAAGAAACTTTGTACCATAGTTGGGTAAGACTGGGCTACATTAAAATGCTCCAAAATGCAGAGCAAGTAATGCCTACAGTACTCTACGCACTACTTAATGTATGCACCTATCCCTTGGAAAGTTGTAGTAATATTTAAATACAATTGCAGGAAACATTTACTCAAACTTAAGCTTATACCTCAGATAGATACCATATACAGTATATGCAAATATTAAACACCACTCTTGCCCAAAACAAACGTAACCTCTCATTAAACTCTTCTTTAAGAAACCTCCTTACAAAACAAGTCAAAGACACTGAGGAATGCACACCCTGTTTCTTTAATGAGCTCAAATACCAAATTGTTGACCAGGCTTCTGGCAAGGCACCTGCAATCTGTTTTTCACACAATGATCCATTTGGATCAGACTGGTTTCATTAGAGTGTGCCAAGGAGCTGACAATGTCCGACGTCTTCACAATGTAATTGATGTTTCCCCATCTCTCTGTTTTATTTAGCTGAGCTTTTGGCACTGAATGCAGGAAAGATGAACTGGCCATGCATTCACATTGGGGTTTGCATCAGTATGACCAAGAGCTTTTATTCATCTCTTTTGCAAACTCGAATATCTCTCACACCTTCCAAATTTTTAAGGTTTCCAGACTGGGATGCCCCCTTCTCCATTGCTCTTCAACCTTTCACTCAAGCCTTGTTGATTGAGTGAATCGCCCCAATTTCAATGTATAAAATATCACTCTATGTGAATGATATTCTACTCGTCTTGGGTATTTCCCTTACTGATCTTCTACACAGTCTAAAACGATTTAATTCTTTAGAGCATTTCTCAAGTTTCAAAAAAAGGTGGTCAAAATCAGTTTTTTTACTCTAAAGTTCATTTTGTTCCTTTCTTTTACATCCCTTTAGCTACCTCAGTTAAGTACCTATGTAGGTATAGACATCTCCCATTTGCTTCAAGACACAATTACTCTGAATTTGTTCCAAACAATAAATAAAGTGAAAGTGTCTCTGACTTTATTGTCATTGATGCCTCTATCTTTCAGATCTACTGTAACCGCAATAGGGTGCCACTGAGCCCCAAACCTCAGACGCAATACCACCCAACACAATTCCGGGTTCAAATAAAGAATATTTATTTGTGATCATTTCTAATAATCACCAGCCAAAAGATAAATACCAGAATATAATAAGTGATTGATTTCTTCCCTCCTTCCTTCCTCCAAGAGTGTTTCCCACTGCCTCCTATCTCTGACTTTCCAAGGTAAGGCCACAGGCTTCTTTTGAATTTGACCCAGGAACATCTTGCAGTCAATGACATGTCATCTTGTGCAGTTCATACTGAAATGTGAAAACCAGGGAAGTTCCCCTACCTCCTGACACCACCCTCTTGCAGCACCCAAGGACCCTGACAGGACTGCGTTTCTGCACTCCATTTCACAGCATGCTTAGTGGATGTCCTAACTGGATTCAGCCCTAAGGAACACTGACAATTGTCATGTGGGAGAACAACATACTCCAGCACCAGTGTTCGGTCAGTCCATCCATTATGGATTCCTCGCCAGGCAAGAAATGATCCTGCATCCTGACAGGATTCCCATCCTTCCAGCATGGCACTTACACTACATTAAATATTTTTAAAATGAATATTGTTGGGCAGCACGGTAGTGCAGTAGGTAGCGCTGCTGCCTCACAGTTAGGAGACCCGGGTTCGCTTCCTCATTCCTCCCTGCATGCAGTTTGCATGTTCTCCCTGTGTCAGCGTGGGTTTCCTCCAGGTGCTCTGGTTTCCTCCCAAAGACATGCAGGTTAGGTGCATTGGCAATTCTAAATTGTTCCTAGTGTGTGCTTGGTGTATGGGTGTGTGTGTGTGTGGCGTGCCCTCTGGTGGGCTGGTGCCCTGCCTGAGGTTTGTTTCCTGCCTTGCGCCCTGTGTTGGCTGAGAT
>NC_053162.1:131438332-131488332 GCF_016835505.1 Polypterus senegalus
ATTCTTTTTGAATTCTTTAAGACTGAATGGAAAAAAAACATGAAATCTGAAGGAGTTCTGTTAAAAGCAATAGTTAGCCTTAATTAAAGTGACATAAAGAGAACCTGCGCTGACTTGTGGCTCCCTGAGACATGGCTCCAATTGTCCAGTGCTTCAATAGTAGTGGCATAGCTATTTAATGTGCTCCTTCCTCTTTATCAAACACTGGGCCAGCTTGCCATGTCATTTTATTTTATTAGGCATCAGGTATATTTTCTAAATAAGCTTAGTTTAAGTTGTAACTTACTAAATGAGTTTAGTTAAATTATAAAGTGACTATAAATCTTTGTTTATTAGGTGGTTTACCAGACAAGTTCATCTTTTGACTGTGTAGTTCTTGTTTAATAAGTTCCTTTTTCACATATGAAATAGATCTCATAAAATGAGTTGGTCTTTCAATAAGAAATTAGCTCTCTTAATAGATTGTTTCTTTTTCTTACAGTTAAATAGGTCACTGGCTAAAGAAGTTCTCCATTTATTATGAAATAAGGTCCCATACCTGATAAGTTTGTATTTTTCTCTGAAGTAAGTTCTCCCTTCTAAGTGAGTTTCTTTTCCAGTAAAAAATTTCTCCATTTTCACAATGAAGTAAGGTCTCTTATTATTTCTTTTAGCACAATGAAAAAGTATCTTGAACAAAACAATATTTCCGTTTTACTATGAAATGAGATGTCTTACTAATTTACTTACTTTTCACTATGAAATCAGATTCCTCACTAAATGAGTTCCAGTTTTGCTATGAAGTAAGATCTCTTAATCAGTAAGTTTCCCATTTATTATTATGCAGTAAAATATCTTACTAAATGATTTGTTCTTCAACTATAAAGTATTTTATTCTGAAACCTCCTTCAAAAAGAAAACCTGAGACATTAGTGAGTTAGCATCTAAAGAAATTATTATGATTTCCTTGATCACATTTAACTAAGCTAAATTGTTAACTTGATGGGCCCAAAGTGTTCACACATGACAGCAACAGCTAATGCGAAGGACCTTATTGACGTTCTGTGACCATTTGTATTACCTTGTTTTTATTGAAGTGAAATATTCAGGTGAATAGCAGCTGTCGGGTGCTATATTTGTCTATGGCAGCTATTTTCTAGATAGAGTTTTGTATAATTCATTAAAATCATGACTTATAATTCATTGTACCAAGCACATTCAAGACCTTTGTGATTTCTCTCAGTTCTTCATGGCTCATACAAGTTGTTTAGTATTTTTTTTGTCTGTGTAAATATATAGCTGCACCCTTATTTCTAATTCCATTGTTGCTCAAGCAGGAAAAGTAAGAATACTTTATTTTGCAAAAACACTGAAAACACAACCATCAAATCACTTAGTAAAGTGATGTTGTTGTTTTTTGTGCTTCACTGTGTAGTTGTAGTTTTTTTTTTTTTTTTAAACCAATGCCAAGATGAAAAATTCCCTGAACTCATATTAGAGTTTGACCTGCTAAATTCCAGGCTCAGTTTTTTTGAGATTATTTATTCGTGACATTTGTTCATAACTTTCTCGTACATTCTTGGGGGTAGCCACCATATATGAAAGAGGTTTTAGTAAACTAGCTTGTTCTATAGATCCAGGCTTTGCTGAGTACCAGCCTCAATTACCGAAAGATCTTTTTGTTTATTAGTCTTTAGTGACATTTAATAAATGAACTTTTTGTTTATTAAGTAGACACATTTCACATTATGTGAAACTCATATGGAAACAGCCTGCTTTTGTATATTTGGCATTTCTTACTAAATTGGCTTACCCCTTTATAAGATAGTAGCCTGTTGACTTAATCAGCATTTATTTTCCATTAAGCTGTACTTTAGTTTTGTTAATTTGTCTTTTTCATTAGGGTCTAGCTTTTTCTTACCAAATAGCTCCTTTGTAATTTGGAACTTGATTACTAAGGACTACCTTTATTTACTAAAGAATCTTTTAGTTAATTTTGCAGGGGCTTCAATGACTAAATGATCCTTTTGTTTGAGAGTAAGTGAGATTGCCATTTGTTTAATACATTTACTCTTTATTAAGCAAAGCCTCTTTTTAAATTCACTTATATGCTCATATAAATTGGTCTTGCCATATCTGGCATGCAGGGTATTACACAGAGGCCCATAAGCGGACATGTTGCTTAGCTAGTTCAGTCTATCAGAAAGTCGGTAAACTTGAAAACCCAATGAAACTGTGACTGAGTTACAGGAACAGCACTGTACATTTCATTTGTATGACTTTTAAAGTAATTTCTGTCTTATTTTCAGTGTCATTTTTCTCTTTTCCTTTGTACGTTTTGAAATGTTTTGGTTCTTTTCTGTACTTATCCCAGTGCTTTTCTTCCTTTTTATTTTGTGATTTTTATTTTTGTGAACATTGACTGTGGTGTGAAAGAGAGGAAGACTCAAGCTCCTGTGTAAGAATCTGCGTTGGGTGTGAGGGTGTGTGACTTTAATATTTATAATTTTATTAGCTACAGTCCTGCTGCTGTATGCACTCAGTCTTATATCTGGTCCATTGTGGCCCATGAACAACATACTGTTTAGCTGCTGTTTGCACAGAATGTGAAGAGTATTAGACAAAGTATTTTCTTTCTAATATATTTTTCTACTGAATATTGCTGATGATTAATTTAATTGTTTTTTTAATTTTTTTGCAAAAGTTTTTTTTATTTCTTATTTCACTCTAAACACTTGATGTAATGATTTAACAATAGAAACAGAACTGTAATCTTTTTAAATTAAAGATCAGTACTAAACACATCTGCATTGTGTTTTTTTTTTTGTTTGTTTTTTTTTTTTGGCAGAAAAAATAAAATTGAAGATTCCAGTGTTGCACCTTTTACTCTGTTGACAGTGACCTTGTGCTCCTGACCCCAGACAGATCTTACGTGTACTTATTAAAGAGCATTTATTCCCTCTCTTTGTCGCAGACTTTAAAGGGTAGAACTTGCTGGTCCCAGATAAACTAGATTTAAAAAACCTTTAACTGCATGGAAAATGAGCTGCTCTGACTTTTCTGCCAGGCACTGCTTCCCTTGAGGTAAACTTTACAATAATGGACACAATGTGCTGGTGTCTCTGTGATGAATCTATTAATTCCTTCTTTATTAAGGCAAATGGTTCATCTGCCATCCATCAATCCATTTTCTGAGCTTGTAGGCTAATTCCATTATGGAATACAGCTCCCCATTACTGTATCTCCCCAGCATTGGAGGAGTACAAGAATTACCTAAGTTAAAGATTCCATTCCATCACTGGGCACACACTCGTACTAAACCAGAACGGACCTGTTAAAAGTATGGAAGATTATTCATGCCCAAATGAAATCCAATCCAACATGTTAACTACATTAATGTGTCATACATATGCAAGTGTGACTTTTGTTAAGTAAAAACATATCCACCAACTACTTGCTTTTCACTGTAGCACATCATTTTATTGTAAGTTTAAAATGTAATACAAAAAGCGTATTGCATTTTAATTCATGCTCATAGATCTCATGTCATAACTAAAGACGTATTGCATTTTGCTTAGCAGCAGCTCTGTGTATATTACATTTTAATTCCAGACCACGCTTTAGTCATGCCAAAACTAAAAGTAATCAGATGGCCATTCAGCATCAAAACGGGGCGTGGGGGTTGCAAGGGGCATCAACAGTTGGAGAAAGAGGTGTTCCACTTCTAAACATTTCTGCATTCTGGCGGCACCCAAAAGTTCTGTCAACATTGAGTGTGCAGTGCTTAACTGAAAAAGTGAAAAGTATGTTTTAGGTCTTGCTGAAAAAATGTACTCTTCTGTTATGTTGTCCAAAGTTTTTTTTTTTTCATGTTAAATTAAGAAGTGTGGTTACATTTTCAAGGTGTGGGTCGTTAGCGATTTTAGCTAAATACTGAACATAGCGAAGCAATTGTTAGCGTCACCAAGATTGGTTTCTTTGTAGCTCTTTATTCATATCCCTCTGTGATAACCAGATATTATATAGTTTTTCCCTTCTTTGGACACACAAGAAAATTTAATTATTTAGATTGCCAGTGTCCATGCATTCCGTGAGACGGCAAATCCCTTGCCTTATCAACTCCCTGTTCATCTTGTTCCAAGAACAACATACTCATGATTGGAACGCCGGTTTCCCCAACTATTGATGCCTCTTAGCCTGCACTTTGATGCTGTTTGATCATTTGAATACATTTGGCTTCGGTATGATTAAAGCGTGATCTCGAATCGCAATGCAATACAAACAGAGGCTCCTGTAATTGAAATGTTAATTTAAGGGTATTTGCATACATTTCGGTCACATCATGTAGAAATGACAATGCTTTTTCTATGTTGTACATGGTACCCTCATTTCAGGGCACCATAATGTTTAGGATGTAGCAATAGTATGTATATTAAAGCAGTCATATTTAGTATATTTTCCTTGTACTGACTGCTTGAAATCTGTGATTCATAGATATCACCAGGGTGCCAGTATCAACTCTGGTGATGCTCTGCCAAGCCTCTAATGCAACCATCTTCAGCACCTGCTTGTTTCGGGGGCTTATCCCCTTAAGTTTTACATTTTTTAGCTTTGAAAAACTCTTGTGTTAGCTTATTAGTATGTTTAGAATCATTTTCATTTTTTTAAGCTGATGTACTGTCCAATAAGTTTGGAGGCTTGTAGGGATTTTACTGGACTTTTTGGACTGGACTTTCTACTGGAGCAGATAAGATACTTCTATAAATTGTGCAATTGCTAATAGTAGTTCTATCAATGAAGATAATTGTGGCAGTGCCTATTGCAACCATCAGTGTCCAAACCATAATCCAACCCTCCTTACACCATGTTTAACAGATGATGTGGTATGCTTTGGATCGTGACCAGTTCCTTATTGTCTCCACATACATCACTCTCATACAGGTTCATCTTTGTGTCGTCTGTCCACAAGACCTTTTTCCAGAATTCTGCAGGTTCTTGTAAGTATCCTGGTTTGTGTCTAACTGGTGGTTTGTGTTTTGCATTTTAGCCTGTGTATTTCTCTTCATGAAGTCTTCTGCTGATATATTCTCTTGACACATACACACCTGTCTCCTGAAGACTGTTTCTGATCTGTTGTATAGGCTTTGGAGTTTTTTCCTTTACCATATTGAGGATTCTTCTGTCATCAGCAGTGATGGTCTTCCTTGGCCTACTAGTGCCTTTGTGATTACTGAGCTCACCAGTACATCCTTTCATCTTAATGATTGTCCAGACAGTTGATTTAGGTAATCGTAAGGTTTTACCAATGTAGTAATGGCTTTATTTTTGTTTTTCAGCCTCATAATAGCTTCCTTGACTTTCATTGGCACAGCAGTTTTTCTTATGTTAAACAATGGCAACTACAGAGTCCAAAGGATAGAAGCAAGTCTAGGTGTCCTATGACTGCACTAATGAAGCAACGAAACACATCTGAGTAATCACATACATCTGACACCAATTGCCCCAGATATTCGAATTCCCTGAAAAATAGGAACACAGAAAAAGTGTCCTACATTGTGTGACCAAAATGTAAGTAAGATGTCCTGAAATTAAAGTCTGTAATGTGCACTTTAATCATGTCTGAATTGATTGGTTTGTAATTTTAAACTGCGAAACGGAGGGATAAATCAAGGAAAAATGTGTGTTTGTCCCAAACATTATATTTTAATAATGAGACGATAAAACCGTGCCAAAATTAAATAGCCTACCTGCATATCTACTGCATTTCAATGTAGTTAACATGCTGGATTGCATTTAATTTTGGCACAAATAATTTTACATATTAAAGCTGCCAGTGTCTCGTCTTTGGGATATTGGAGGAAACCTAAAATAAATCCAATCCCAAACATACTGTATAGTGAAAATCCCATAAATTAAAACCAGACCCTCTCTACCAGCCTAAGGCCCATTAACAAATCATGCCTTTACTTAACCCACTAAATTTTTGGGGGATTGTATGTGATGTGCCCAGTCTTCACTATGTAATATCGGCAGAATCAGGCACACATCAGGAACAAGCTGAGAGCAGGAAGACTTTCCATAATGCACACACCCACATTCATTTATTCCTAACAGTTACTGTCACCATTGATCCTAAATGGTGCGTCTCGAAGGTATGAAAGCCAAAACCAGCTCAGTCATGGAGAGAACATTCAAATTCATTTGAGGTATTGAGCTAGCCATCATGCTGCCATGAACAACAAAGTAGAAGAGAAGCGAATCAGAAGGACATATAAGCAACCACTCATGAGGGATGGGTTCAAGACAGACTACCTTTTATTATTTCCTTTGATAAATAATTTTTATACAAATCAATAAGTCAACACAGTGATCTGCTTTACAACTTAAAAAAACAAAAACTTACAAAGAAGACAAAAGAAGTTCAGAAGCAATGCATCACAAAAGCTCTCCGTGCGTGTCACAGCTGGCAAGAAGGGTGGGTTGCGAATCTCAACATAAAGTGGAAAAATATTAACAAGACTGGATTAGTGGGTCAGGGTAGGGACTCAAAGCCTTCATTCAGGAAGATGATTTCTGGGCACCACAAAGAAAGGCAAAATGGGCTCTCAGTTTACTACGATGCAAAGGGAAACATTACAGACACCACAGGAATGCAAACAATCGGAAGGGGCACAACTTCACAAAGCGGGCATCACTAGGAGACTAGAACGGGACAAATGGTGCTACACACGCACGCACACACACACTAGACAGCCCAGTGCGAGGCTGCAGCCAAAACACTAGCCAGAGACTAAATACAATACTGAAATACCATTGGCCCTGCAAGCAATGACCGGGGACACTACAAGCTTAGTTAAGTATTTATAGGAGAATAGTCCAACTTGGTAGTCAGCAGAAAAATGGGCCCAGCAAAGATCAGCGTAAACTTCCCTAAGGTCCTGGAATGATTGGGGATAGTGAAGAAGGCAGTTTTTTAATTCTGCAGTTGTCCATGGAGGAGTTGCACTTTCTAATTTAAGGTTCTAAGATGGTGGTCATCCAGGTAAGATAATCTGTATTTTGTTAAACACTGGAATTTTTTGGGTGAATAGCTTTGCAGAGACTCATAAAATGAGAAACCCAAGTCCTTCTAGGGAACGGGTTTAAGCAGAGGGGTGAAATGGTGACTGTGTCATGTATCACGTGGCCTGTTTATATGAGAGGAAGGGGCAGACATTCATAGTTTTAAACTATGAGCATTGCGATCGTTTCATTTTTCAGCTGGCTGATTCCCCATAGGATTTAGTTTTAATTAAAGCACTGCCGGAAACCTGCAGCTCAGCTAATTCCACCAAAACACAAATATATTACGCTATCAAGTTAACCAGGAAACCTAATAAAACTGTTGTGCAATGGCATTGGAGAGGGGTCCAAGGGAACTATGTTACATCTGGAAATTACAGCAGTTAGAGGCCTGGAGTCCACCCACAAAGAGAAGCCACCGGTGTTCAGCATCAATCCGCTCCTGCAGCAAGGATCGCGTGTTGTAGCGGGGGGGGGAAAGGGACCCATGATGTCACTGTGATGGCATCGGACAGCAGGCCTTTGGCTTGGTCATTCAGAAGAGGGATGTTCAGAGGTGTAGGGTACAGACGAAAAGAAGTCGGAGAAAGAGAGAGAGTGAGAGACTGCTGACTATCTATCCGGCAACCTCTTCATCAGGTTTGGTCATCTTCTTGAGTGCATCAAGGACTTTAGTTGGTGTGAGGATGTGGGTGGATCCTGTAGAAGCAGGATGAGGGGCAAAAGAGAAAACACAAGCATTAGGCCAGCTGCAGACGAGGCAGGCATGCACAAAACAGAAATGTGTCTTCAGCATTGGGGTAAATTCTTTAGCAAAAGTTCCAAAAACAAGCAGATTTCCTTTGAAGTCTCAGGTCAGCAGAGTAATCTTTGACCCTCTTATCCTTTTGATGCAAATTTCACTCTTTATATTAAAATGTTGAAGACACTTTCCTGCATGGTCTTAGCACATCACTTTCTCTGCTTATCATAAAAATAGTGAATGATTTTCAAGTGAAACACCATTCAGTGAATAAAGCTGCAGGTTTCTGCCCATCAGAGCTGGTTTAAAAGAAAAGGGGCTCCTCTAAGCACATCCTGATCACACTGCATTTTGTGCCTTTAGGTTTTTTTTTTTTATTTACTATTTTTTTGAACAGAAGTTAAAGGCAGTTGAATTGGATATCTCTCGTGCCCTTGTTTATGAAAATGACATGATGTCTGTGTCCCACAATGTCCCCCCTTACGTAGGCACACATTCCTAACCGCTCAAGCCACCCAGAGGAGAAACCTGCAGCTTTTGTGGCGGCGAGCAGAAGCGCCGCCCGCTGACACCCCACCAGGGTGATGCATCGCTATGCATGACAGACAGTCACATAGCGCACATCACATCTTGTGACAAAAAAAAAAAAAGCCAAACAAGAAAGAACAAAAGAGGATAGTGCTTTAGCAGGGCTGTTCATAGACACTAGAAACACTAAAGAATAACAGAAGAGCAGCGGGCTGAAGGTCCACAAGAGGCATGTTGCCTGTCATGAACCCTACTCGGAAGCAACATAATGTGGGATGGGGTTCTGAACTGTTAAGGCAAAACATTTCAGATTTGTGTGCAGGTTCAAACTGGGTGGGTTCCTGACAACATGACGTTCTGTGAAAATAGTGTGCAGACCCGATGGCCACAACTGCTTTGAACCAGTTTAAGTGGCATCAGCAGCATCTTATCCAGACCGCATCAAAAGTTCCTCCACCTAAAACCTGGTAAAGTATGGTGGAAGCATTTAAGCCAGAGGGCTGTGCAAATGCAGTGATGACAGCAGGGCTCTCTGTTTTAAAAGCCGCTGAGTAGACGGAATTGCCTCTTGATGTGTGCCTCAGATGTGATGCTTCTTAAGTTGCCTGGCCTTACTGCTTTTATGAATAATCTTTCTTAAATCTTCGACTGTGGGGAGGCAATGCACTGGAACAACCATCTCACTGCTTCAGAAGTGAGGTTAGATGTGAGACAAATTGCCTGAGAGGCTACAGTAATTGAATTTTACCAAAATTAGGAAATGTTCTGTCAGTCAGGGAAGTGTCTTGCAGTTTAGAGGCAGAGTTCATGATGAAAGACAGACCGTACCCTCTAAATCAGTGGTGCCCAAGCTCACTTCTGGAGGACTGCTGTGGCTGCTGGTTTTCATCCCAACCAATTTTATTTTTACTTGGACTCCTAACATAATTAACAAGCTGTTATTACCCAGTCTCTGTGTTTATAAAAATGCAAAACTGCATCTCAAAATTTTCATTAATGAGCATTTCTGCATGTTATATGGAAACACTTTAATGTTTTTATCTTTAATTGCAAGGTTTTAGTCACCCTTATCATAACTGCCATTGCAATTTTCCAGGTGCCCTGATCATTATTCACTAATGTGCACATTAGTGGGTCTGACACTACAAGTAGCTGCATCCTGTCATCTTTCTGTGTCGTCTGTCCTGCTTCATTCATTCATTGTTACCTGCCATTATTAGAATGCAATTAAGGGATCAACAAATGTGGATTAATAGAAAAATGACAAGAGAGGTAAGTGTTACTGCAAAAAGTCAGATGTTTCTAAATGTATCATAAATGTACATCTCACAACACTGTGCTTTTTTGAATGCAGAATAAGAGAAGAAAAATAAAAGACTAACTAATTAAACAATACGATCAATTCCAGGTAAAATAAAATGACCGACTGATTGCGAAAACCTGCAGCCACAGTGGTCTTCCAGGATTGAACTTGGGAACCCCTGGTCTAAATGTTGTAACAAATAAAATTGGACCTTTCCTTGTAGCCAGTGGTGCCTGAGTAGTGTGAAAAATATCACTGCTGTGCAATGTATCGAGTATATTAAAAACTATAAATATATTATAAACTAAAATAAATTGCAAGAACTAGATACTTCCCCTGTCTCTTATCCTTAACTTCACTCCAGTTACACAATTCTTCAGGAGAGTCTGACAGCAGACGTCAAATGGCAGACCCCTCTGTGGCTGCCTTGTGATGTCATTCAGTGGTCTGCAGCTGTAGTTGTGAAGTTGAGGGTCGTGGCACAGGGCCATTCTTGAAAATGTGCAGTTTAGTGGAACTAAAATCATTGGTTTATTAGATAAACATACTGTATGTGTGCATGTAAGGACAAATATGGATGCTGAGCATAAATAAATAAATGTAGCCAGAGATATAAAAATAGTAAATTGTTATCAAAGGCATACACTCATTATTTTTAATACTGAAGCTTCATTAGTAAAGTGCAGCTACACTTATTTGTGCTCAGCATTGCCATCATCTCATGGAAATAATCAATTTATATATGATATTTTTTCGATATTCAAATTGTGAATTGGGACTGCACAACCCAATAGTTCAGCACTTGCCCTACCAGCTGATCTGGTATTAATTGTCCCTTTTCTCACCAGGAGATACTCTAGTGCTTGTTTGCGTCAAAGCTCTGTGACGTGTAAATGTGTAGCACAACCCACGGGCCGCTCTGTGCAGAAGGCCTGTTATCCTTTGGTAGCTTCCACTCTTGTGTGTCACATGAACGAGCCAGAAGAGGGGATCAGAAGTCACTTATTTAGTATGTCTTTTCTAGGTGGAAGGTAGTGTTTTACTTGCTAAAGCATATCAGAGATACCAGGAGTTTGTTGGCCTTCAGACTGTGGAGAATACAACTGAAGAGAAAAAAAAATAGCGTTTGTTCATGGAGAAGCCACCCCACCAGCCTTCTGTGACCTGCTGACCATTACGGTCAATAGGAGTTTGCCCAGAAAAAAAGCTGCATTTTGTTCAGTCCTACCGTTGTCCACTCCCCAGCAGGCCTAATGCTGTATACCCAATAGGCTGCTTTGGTATGCTGGAAGATCCACTTTTCTGCTGTGTCTTCGGGACCAGTCCTCTAAACTGTGTTCACTTTGATAGCAAACTTTTCTAACCAGCTAATTACAGCTTGGTCTTCAGATACCCCTATTTCTATGTCCATTGAAGTAAATAAGGAGTGACCATCAAGGTAAATTCCTAAATAAGTGTCCTCTGACCACTACACTGCAATTAGCCAACCATCCTGCCTGTAGGCTGCTAACTTCTTTTCAACAATGTGTTCTTAAGTCACCCAGTCCACTATAGTCTTCCCATTGGCCTGTTGTGCATTTCTGTCCAGTCCACTAAATCATAACCATTAGCCTTCTTTCTTTCTATGTTACCTACATTCTGCTCATGGAGTGCTGGCCAGGTTCAGTACCAAGTCCAGTATACAGCAGTAACCATTCATTGTGTTACTATAAGCAGTCAGTTCAGTAACCTAAGGTCTGATCCCATACTTTTAGACTGATCTTGCAACTGCCGGGTTGGGTGTTGGTGGGGATTGAGGGTGGTGATGGGGAAAGGGAGTTGAGTGGGGAACAGGGGACACCCCCTTGAACAAACACTGGACTCCTTCGCAGTCTAAAGATCAATGATGCAAGCAGATGACATTCAGTGCAGTGAAGAAAGTGTGAGACTCGGTGTGATTTGGTTAATGAGATCAAACAACCAAAACGAAAAGCAAAGCCAACAAGTCTGAATGTAAAATCATAGGATGAGTCTTACAAAGAGTGAGACAGAGACAGTGACAGAGAGATTAGAAGGTAAAGAAACCCCTTCTGGTTCATATCGCAGAAGCAGTTCTTTGTCGTGAAGCTGGCGTTACTTTGTCAGCGGCCTCTGAGGTCCCCTCACTCCTCAGGGGGAGCATGATCTTCAAATGAAACCCTAGAAGACTCTCGGAAGTCTGGGTGGCGCAGGTCCATTAGAAATTTGGTGGGGGTGAGAATGTGGGTGGAACCTGCGGAGGAACAGAGCCGGCTGACGTGATTGTGCTGCATGTCACTTGGTGCCCTAGGGGCCCCCCCCCCCCCACAACCAGCCCACCCCGAGTTAAGAGTGCCATATCAAGAAGGAGGCACCATCCCCTCTTCCAACATCCTTTGTTAGCGGGGAGGACACCTTCTCCCATTCAAGAAATAAAAAAGCATGTAGAAAAACCAGAGTCATTAATGGGTCAAAACCCATAGGGTTAGGGATTTGGAGTATATAAATGGGCAAGCCCTGGCACCAATGGAATCAGGAACTTGTGCTGCCACTTTGAAACTTTGGAGGTTGGCATCTACTCCAAAAACAGCATATGCTTCTCTTGTCTTGGATCACTGGGCATCCAAGGCCAAAGAGCTTAAAGAGTAATTGGGGGCATGGGGCATGTTTGGAGGGGCAGTTGAGATACATGATTCAAGGACTGAAATTGCCATGAAAATTTATCACTTCCAAACCCATAAACAGTCACAACCAGTCTGGTGTCCTCCAAGAAGAAGGGTTGCTGTATGGAGATAAAGACTTGACAAATAAGACAGAACAGCAGAGCTGTAAATCAAGAAGAACAGTTTAAACAGGACACAGGCACACACAAGGTTGCAGAGACACGCCCGAAGAGACCCACGCCCGGACAGCTGCAAAGCACAGCATGTGAGTTCCAGATGGACAACAGGACAAACTTTACATTCATAGAAAAGATTGATGTAACACAAAACAGAGAGCGACACGCATGGCTAAGAGGTATGAGCAGCACATAATGCCAGGGCCACGATATGTGGGATGCCAGGCAAAGTATTGGGCAGGGCAGACCACTATCAGACCTTGTAGTAATAATGGGACATCAACTAAAGTGTAACCAGAACCTCAAGATACTATGCCTCAAGAATCTGCATGTCAAGCTTAGGTCCCAAATTTACAACAAAAGAGACTTAATGTAACATTTAAATTTTCTAAGAAGAGGGGTTAAGGACTATTTTAGAGCTTCAAAACACATGAATTAGACCTCAGATATGAAATTTATGACAAAAGTATGTTGGCCTTCTGATCAGAGTTTTAACGGGTTTGGTTGTCAATTGTGAATTACTTTGAACTACATTCCTCTTTTCCTCATATCTTGCAACTGTTGTGTATAATTGATATTAACCAACATGGCAAAATGGACAACATTATAGGCAAAAGCCATGAGAAATGAGGGGCCTAGGTACAGTTCAAAATTATTCCTAACAGCCAAGTCTTAGGTATAAAATATTATGAAAATATTGACTTAAGTTGATTTGTTCTGGTCTTCAGAAGTCATTAATGTGGTCATGTGATGAGAGATTTAGGAGAGTAAGTCTGGACCCGAGGGTGAGGGATTCAAGAGAAAGGGGGTCTTGATTTCATGATGAGTAATTGTGATGACTATGACTCAGGGCTAAGATTATATCAAGCCTGCAGAAGTGGCAGAATCTTGGATTTGATTTTGGAGGCTCAAAGGTCAAGAAATTTGGACTTGGATACTAATACGTAGAAAACAGAAAGATACTAATTGTCTTTAGATTTTAATAACGCAGGTAATTTTCAACTTTAATTTAAACCATCTGGTGGGAGAAATTCTTGGCTTGGGTTTTGATGTTACATGAATACAATTTATGGGCATCTGATCGTAGAGCTGGCACATAATTCTTGACACAGTAAGTTGATGATGCTCTTTGAAAGTCAAGACAAACAGTCAGCATTTTCATTTTGAATTTCGGAATTGCAAGTTGTAAGATTGAAAAAACAAGTGTTATGATTCTGTGTGTTAAAAAAAAATCCAGAGTGTTCATTTCAGCTTCTTTTATTCGTAGTTGTCCCAGTTTGGGTTTTCTGAAGTGCTACATCATATTTTTTATTGTTAATATTATTTTCAGCTAATAATAAAAATAATTAAGCCATTTCTGTCACCATTTTGTTTTTCATGGGTGCTGGCATTTTAAGTCATCGTCTTTTTGATGTGGTTTACTTTGCTATAGAGAACATCTCTAAAAATGACATGACAATATAAAAAATGGCCTATCAAGACAGGTCATTAGAAGCTTGAAGATACCCTCAAAAAACAATTGTTCATTCATTTGTGTAGTAGTTCAAGTGCTTTTGAATTCTCAGTTCCTGACTCTTTATTTTTTTTCCCTTACTACAGTTCCTTGATTAATGTTTTGGCAGTGACAACCAATAGGATAGATATCTGGTTTTGACTTTGGCTTCAATTAATGTTTCCTTTCCCAGTCATCCCTATTTCCCAATCAGCCTTTTCATGTGCAAGGCATACCAACAGTTCATAAATTGAGAATCTAAGAAGTTATGTTCATGTTTTAAATGTTTTAGGCACAAGAATCTCAGAAAGTTACTTTTGCAGATTGAGGAAAAGAGTAATCTGATATTTTTACCTTAAAAATTTCAAGACTGTTGATAATTAGACTTTAAGGTTTATCCCTTTGGGGAGTTTGGAACACACATTTAGTTTTGTGTGAAACAGAATTAGTGATACTATCTTGAGCTAAGAGATTCTGGGCATAGGGAATTAAACATGGAGCAGTGATTCAAGAAATGAGTTGTTTATTTTGCAATTATCTAGAGAAAGTCTTAAGTTCAATTTCTGAGATTCAAAAAAAGAAAGAGTGCAAAAGCTGAATTTAAAACTTTGAGGGCAGGACTGTGGGAGTTAGTTTTAGAGACTAAGGGCAGACGGAGAGAGTCTAGAATTTGAGTTTAAAGAATTTTAAAACAATAAGTTTGATATTTGGGATTTGCAGTTAAGGTTTATCATTTTAGAAAAAATGGGTAGTCATATTTGGTACATCTTGTGAAATTTAAGGAATAAATCAACTATTTGGCTGTCAATTCACAGATTCCCCAGGCAGAGTGTAGCACTCCAGATCAAAGATTCAAGAAGATATTAGTTTAAACCCTGACTTTAATGATGGCACAGAGCTGGTACTTTGGTTTTAAATTTTACTGACCAAATACTTGAAAGTTAGTTTTAGAGACTGAGGAAAGAGGATGTCTAGAGTCTGGTGTTTAAAGATTCAGAACATGGTGAATAGAGGGCTTGGCCTTCAGGTTTTTAGTATTGTGGACACAAATTTGAAGAATCTGGTGATAGACGGTACCTGATTAGAGTAAAAGATTTACCATGTAGATTAAAAGATGGTAAGGGAGTTAGGAAACTGTCCTTGGATTCAGAAATTCCTTAAAATGAGTTACTGTAAGGTCAGAGACTAAACATAAGAAGTCTAAAAGACGAAGTTAGGAATGGGGGAGGCAGGGGAGTTATAATCTCAGAGATGAAGGTTTAAAACAGGGGTGCCCTCACTTTTTCGGCTTGGAAGCTACGTTTAAAATGACCAGGTCAAAATGATCTACCTACATTAAAAATATATATATATATATATACACACACACTTTATATATAAAATATATGTTGCATACCTTGCATAACTGAATAACCCTTATTGCACAATAACAATTCAATCAACGAGGTAGCACATTTCCTCATGTTTGGGTACTTTTCCTCTGTGAGTAAGTTCTAAAACTGTCCATGAGCCCCAGACCAGCTGAATGTCATCCTGTAGTGTTAAAATCTCATCCTCCATTGTAGAGTAGTTTTAGGTGAAAAAGCGTTGCAATTTCTGATGCGAGTGAATCACCCTCAACATCTTCCCTAAATGGATAGCTTATACTGTAAATGTAGCGATTGGCACAAGTGAAGCAAAGTCTTGAAACCGTCTGTCAAAGTCTGACCGACAAATTTCAATCTGCTCTGTGTAGCATATGCTGTCAAGTTGCGCACACGGCTTCCATTGCGTCTTCAGCTCTGACGCGAGGTTTTCGATGTTCCCCCAAATCATGGCTCTGCAGCTTTGAGGACAGATGTTGCATTTTTCGTTTGAAAGCATTAACTGAGCTAATCATTGTAACCATGGTTTTGTCTTTTCCTTGCAGCTGTAAATTAAGTTCATTTAACATGTTGGTCAGATAGCTTTTCAGAAGGAAGTCAGTTTCGTAGTTTTTATGAACAGTTCGAAAGTGCATTTCCACATTTTCCTTCTTTGGAATAGCAATGATAGATTGACAGATCAGATGAATGCACTTCGTTTGTGACATCGTGAGAAAAAAATTCCTCTTCCAATTCCACATGTCCAACACATTTTTTTTTCCATACCCCATCTTTAGTCGATATAAATTGGAAGGCTAACTAGATCACTTAGATAGCCGGAGTTTTGCAGTAACTCGCACATTTGATTGTGCGTGCGGGATGACCCGTGTGTTAGATGAAAAGAGATCTCAGACTGGCTGTATGTCAGTCAAGTGCCAAATGCTATAGAGAGGATATGATAGACTAACATCTAAAAAAAAAAATTTTTGAATGCAACGCGATTTACCTGCACTACCTTTGCGATCTACCGGTCGATCGCGATCCACACATTGGGCACCCCTGGTTTAGAAGATCGAGAATATGGAAATTGATTGTAAAGAATTAAGAAACAATGAGAGGAAGAGAGGGCCTTGAGGTTTACAGACTATGATAGTTTGGGAAAGATGAATATGGGAGTCAAGTTAAAAAAAATCATGAGAATTAAAGATTGGGTTTAGAGATTTAGGAGATGCAATGAATAGGTTCAAAGATTCAAGAGGTGAGGAGGACAGAACTGAGATTTTGAATTGGGGACTTTAAGAATCAAGGTTTTGATATTCAATAGACCAAAGGCTGCAGATTCTGTGTGTGTACAGGATAATAGATAATCAAACTTTAGTTTAAAGATTCAGAATATACAATGAAGGATTTAAAGATTAAGAACACTGTGCCTAGAATATAGAAAGTTAGTAGTCAGTGAGTCTAGACACAGCCTGGGTTGAGAGGGAATGAGAATTTAAATTTTAATGTTGTACAGAGAGAAAATTACATTTTACACTTTGCAATCAAAGTTATAAGTGATGGAGAATCATGGATTTTGGTCTTGAAGTATACTGTATGTAAAAAATAAGTCTTCTGGGACTGGGCCTCAGGGTTGGAGCTGCATGACATACAGAGATAACAGACAGTTTTGAATCTGGAGTAACAGGGATTAGGGATTGTTCTGAATCGCCTCCGAAGAGTAATACTAACATAAGAACTAGTAAGAAAAGAAGGAGACAATATCTCACTTGTAGAAATGTCTTTAAAAATATTTCTTCAAAGGAATGTTTGAGATGGAGAGTAATAAATAGCACTTTGGAAATTTACGAGACCGCAGGCCTGGAAATTGGTAACTAGAAGTCTACGATCGAGAATGAGTCATTTTGGTTTAGTGTTTCAAAGGGACAGTGAATGTGGCATTTTTCCTCAGGTGTACACTTTCATGACATAGCAACATAACAGTCCTGTTCTTAGCTTAAACATTTAAGGACTTATAAAGATTGAGGCTGTGCTTAAGTCATTGATTTTCAAATGACAGAGGGTTCAGTAAGGAGACTGAGACAATAAAAGGTCTGTCACTTTTCTTTGGATTTACAGCTTCAAAGGACATGGAATTGTATGATTCCTGGTAAGTAAACAGTGATTACAGATTCTAAGTTTAAAGAATTAGGAAGTACGAGTCGTTGACATGATTTTACAGATTCAAGGGGCAGGACATCAGGAATTAGGTTTAATTAGGTTTAGATTTCCTGATGACTCTGATTTCATAGGAAGGCCCTGGCCCATAGAAACTGTGCAGCACTGCACCAGAAATAAAAGGTTTCCCTAAAGTCCTTATCTATCAGATTTCAGCAATCATCTGATGCAAGAAGGGAGATGAAGCAGTGGAATAAGTTGAGCAAATCATCTGCCCATCTCTATATTACTCTTGGCACACAGCCTCACCAGGATCTTCATGTTCAAGAGCCAAACCTAGGATCCAATAGTTAGCTTAAGCCATCATTTTTCATATTCACAAATTCGGTTTAAAAATAACACAGTGTTACAGCATGCCCCTTAGTTGTCAAAGATTTATAATAATTATTTCAACAAATGTCTAGGGCTGACCCAGCTTCCCTTTACTTCCATTTATTGTTTTCCCAGGGAAAGGCAGTATTAATGTGTGCATTCTGCTGTCTTAGTAAGGAGACATTTATCGATTCAGAAGATTTAAGTTACTGGCCATATGCATAACTCTTCAGAATCCCACCCACTCCCCCTTGGCATACTCACCAATGATGGCTTCCCATTTGCCATTGGCCTGTGTCACCTCATAGGCGCAGCGCATCTCATTGAAAGACGCACCTCCAATAATGAAGACCAGCACCCTTGGGCCAGTTCGATACTCGCCTGGGGTCTTGTTCTTGTGCCAGTGTCCATACCGAGCGCTGTGAGTCAACAAAAAATAGTCAGAGCTAGGTGTCTACATCCAGTGCTTTCACAAAGTGCATTTCTAACTAGCATGAAATATCAAGACACATCTTAAAATGAGCGAAAGTAAAACCATCCTGAGAGCAGACGTCTTTGCTTCAAAAACGTTTATTCCATCAGGGGAATCACATATTGGGTGTCCTGAACTGAACCGGCAGTATAAAGGTGTCCAGAAGCGTCTGTTTATAGTGCTTTACATGACAGATGAAAACACTAAAGTAAAACTTCAGTGCAGCACACTGCAGGTTAGCGTCAGTTGTCCATTTTATTTCCAGACACTTACCTGACGGGGTGTGTGATAAATGGGGCAGAGGACCGTGTGGAAATGTAGGGGTAGTGCTTGGTGTCCAGTTTGTCTTCAATTGCATCCTGCAAATCAAACGTGCGACAGTCAGCAGAGCTCTCATAGCTCTCAAAGACTATTGAATGTGAAAAGAATTTTACCCCACTTTTCACATTTTTACAGCATTACAATATGGAATGATAATGCATTAATCAGTTCAACTCAAAAAACTTACAATATTTTTTTTTTAAATATTCTCTGCATTGTTGTAAATTAAGTTTAAATATTTTAAAATATCAGACGGTGTCCGTTCTGCTTCAGTCAATGTTTGACAGAAATTACAGCCATGGATATTTTAGGGTAAGTCTCCACCAGATGTCTATGTATTTGACTTATATGCAGATGAAACTCAGCTATAGCTTATTTTCATACCAAATATCATTTCTAATATTGTGTCCTTAATTAACTGTATCAATTAACTAAAAGAATTGCTTGCTGACAACTTTCAATATGTTTGCACTTTCACAAAAGTGACACTAAAATTAATTTTGCAGGAAATCACTAGTGTTTTTTTATGCAAAATAAGGAATATTGCTTCCTAAAATCTACTTCCATATTTACCTGGGTTCTTTTCTGCATCTTCATACCACACCTGTCAGATCAATTCCATGTATTCCTCTTATTCACATCATTGCAGAGTGCAGTATATTTTTTTAAAAATCTAACATGCTGCATACGTTTTACCCAAAGACAAACCAAAGTGTGCCATCATTCACATTGGTGTGTTTTCTCTACAAGAAAACTCAGTACACAGAAAGTTGCAGCTTCCAAAATCCAACCATTCCCTGCTGTTACCTGCTAACTGCCTTATCCTAGTTGAGGTTATGCACAATTCTTTTTTTTTTGACAAGACATTTTTTGTTTAAATACTAAATGACAGGCAGATGGATCCAGATTAATACATTAACAGGAACTAAATGCCTTTCTTCTTGTGTGAATGACAGAAAGTTTGCCCTTAATTTTGCACAAATTATTTAGCTCATCTCTACTGATAATTAATTGCCTCCGAATACAGAATAAAAACAAATGTGGTTAATTGTGGAAAATGATGTAGACTGCAACAAGATCCTGTCTGTTTTAACTCAGTAGGTCTAAACATTACCTTTAATGATTTAGCGCACAACTTAAGCCTTATCTTTCATATTATTCTGTCTTCTAAAATCTCATGGCACTAAGACCTATTATTCTAGCTTCTAAATATAGAAAAATTACAATAGTGTCTAAATATGATGGACACCAAAGAATTAATTCATGCATGTATTTCTAGTAGTGCTGATTGCTGCAATGCAGTATTCACTGGCTGTTCAAATTGCTACAGTGACAATTATTACAAGAACTAAAAAGCAAGACCACATACAGTAGCTCCTGTTCTTAAGTCACTAGATTCTAATTGAGCTTAGAGCCTATTGCAAAAATCCTTCTTCTTCACTTATGAAACCTGTAACTGCCAGACTAGAGGGATTTGCAACCTGACTGGGGTGAAGGATGATTCCCTACCCAGCTGGGAGGCCATAATAGAAGGATCACAGAAATGAAGGAGCAAACTGGCTGGGATGATTCCTGGTTTCTATCCCAGTCGGGAGGAACAAATAATGGTAGACGGAGGATAATTGGATATTATAAACAGCATCAGAGGTGGCCCTCAGCATGCCCCAGTTTGCATACCCGCAGGGTTGTCTGGGTAGCACAAAAGGGCAATCCTGTCAGAGTCCCTGGGTACTGCAGGTGGGCACTGTCAAGCATGGATCTCCCTGTTTTGAGGAGCTTCCAGTATGATCTGGAAAGGCTTCCATTGTGCAATACTGTGGCACCAGAAGTATGCCTGGCTCCACAAGAAAGGAGATGTGTTGTCAGAGTCAGTAGTTTAGAAGCAAAGGAGGAGATGAAAGAGACATTTGATGTATTTCTGTTTATTTATACTGTGCTACACTGAGTTAAGTCCATTGAAGTACTGTTACTAAGAAAAATGAGAATGTTATCATTCTATGTGAAGCTGAGACTTGTACACTGTTAGAATATTATAAAAAACATTTCATCTTTTTTTTTTTTTACAATTTTTTAGCCAAATCGATAAAACTATATAAACTAATATATACTACACAAAATTAACTTACCTTAACTAACGGCGAAACACACCGCGAGCATAGAGATACGTGTAGATAGGGTCACTATGAGAGCGTAATGACTGGTTGTGCATCACAGTTCCGACAATAAAGGCGCTCACCGCTCAGTTGTGCGTTTACATTTTAGTTTTCAATCAGTGCGTCATTCTCATTGTTATTTTACTTAGAACTGCACTTTTGTTTCCAATAATTTGGCTCTGATTGTAAAGACAATATAAACACATTTCAATGTGCAAGTTGTTTACAAAATCATAAAAAAGTAAAGGGAAAAATCTATAAACGCTTTACTAAATTCAGTGAAATTAATGTGTTATTGATTTTTTCTTCGTTTTAACCCGAAACATCCACGGCGTCGATCGGCGCCTGGTGCGGGTGCACAGTTTGCACCGCCCACTCTATGGCTCTGTAATCTACCATTATTTCTGTATTATTATAAGTGAAAAGTTTATCAATGTCTCAAGCACTCGTTCTCATATTGGCGACTCACGAAAGCAGCATTACCTGCAGCTCCCTACTCCCAGTGGCGTTTCAGTATATCACGAGAACTGGACCAATATGATGGGAAGTTGGTCTTTTGTCAGCCCCACTAGAGTTCGATGTTGAAAACAAGCCTGTGGATGCAGTGGTGCATTCATGAGCAAATGTTGTGATTCACCATACTCATCTTAGGAGGCAACTCCTTCAGTATGCATGTGAAGCACCTGCAGTCCAAGCCAACTTTCACACATAGTGATCTTGGTTGGCAATCCCCCCAGGCAGACACGTGGTCCAATCCCACCCTCCGGAAATGTCCATCTATCTGCCACAGCCAGGTGTTACATGGCCGTCCCCTTGGCCTGGTCCAGCCACTCGGGTCCTCAACAATGAGGATCCTGTTAGCCGGATCACCCTCGGGTAATCGCGCCACATGGCTTTAGTGCTGTAACTGACACTCCCTCACAGTGCAGGTAATGTGCCTCATTCAGGACTCCATCAGCAACCGCTTATTCAACACAATTTATTGTGCATGTGCTGAAATTTTTATTTTTCAAGACTTATATTATTATTATATTATTATAACCTTTGATATATACTGTAGTATGTATTTAAGTACTAATCAAATAATTCACTGTAAAAAGTTGCAAAAGTTTGCGCTAAATACTTTATTAAAAATAAACAATTCATAGTAATTCTCTTGTGCTATGTTTATTTGTATAGGCTGAAATTTTTGTTCTTCAAAACTTGTTATATTGTTTGTATATTTGTGTTGGCTAGTCTTTGGTTTATGACATGTTTTCTTATTGTTTAAAACTGATTTTATTTAAAGTACAGTACTAATAAATATATGTTTAATTCTATCAAGTATTTATACTTTAATTCTTGAGAGTAGGTGCTTAGGTTGGGGCAAGCTGCTAGGGGCCCCAGTGCATTACTTTGCCCAGGGGCCCATGATGCTGTTAAGGTGGCCCTGTGTGGTAATGTTATACAATATACAATTTGGCATTGAAAGTATTTTCTATCTTGAAATTTCATACAATAAAATTTTGTCTTATGCCTAGAACCAACTTTCCAACTATAAAAAGTTTACTAGACATCACAAACTTTAATGTACCATTCATAAAAGGAGGCAACCAATTAGTTGGCCAGGGTCTCCAGAACTAAGGCTGAATCCAACTTTGTCTATAATGTTGCATTACGGTTGACCAAGGACACTCCTAGAGATTTAATTTTTTTTACAGGGATGCTTTGACTGGAGTTTTTGTTTTCCTCCCTTCCATTCTAAGCTAGTTATGTCTCAATGATAATATTAATTGAAATATATTGTTCCATTTAGATAGATAGATAGATAGATAGATAGATAGATAGATAGATAGATAGATAGATAGATAGATAGATAGATAGATAGATAGATAGATAGATAGATAGATAGATAGATAGATAGATAGATAGATAGATAGATGGATGGATGGACGGACGGACGGACGGACAGATAGATACTTTATTAATCCCAAGGGTTAGGGTTCACAAACTCCAGCAGCACCATACTGATAAAACACAATATTAAATTAAAGAGTGATAAAAAATGCAGGTAAAAACAGACAATAACTTTGTATTATGTTAACCAGTTTTGAATAGCTTTGTTTCACTGTGTGTTTAACCAAAATCTGTATTTTTATATGTGCATTATGTACCTTGTATTTTAACTCTAAAACTGTTACAGTGCTCTTAACTTGTACTCAGTGAAGATCAGTTTACATAAATGACTAAAGGTGAATATTTATTGCCCGTTCTTTTTTATCATAATACGGTACCTCAGGCTCCCACTAGCTGGACTATGGCATTTATTGAATCACAGTTTTCAGTTGATCCTCTAGTCTTTATTCATAATTAAAGCCTGCATGTTTCAGGTCATTCTCATGCTGACATGTGATTCTTCTCTAAAACCTGGACCTCCTGCACACAGTTGAAATGAGAGTCTAAAATGTTGTGTTCCAAACACAGGAAGTGAATAAATAAAAAGTAAGTCACCTTCCGGTTTAGATATACAATATATATTGTCATTCATGTGTGTTGGAGGACTTCCTCACAGACCCAGTCAAGGTATGTAATAACCCGGCAAGACAAGAGGGGGCATTGATACTAATGTTGTCATCCCCTTCTTTCCCCTTAGTGCCAAGAAGCCACCTGGTGATTGCATTAGACCCCGCCCCTTAAGGTCCAGCCACATTAAAACTCTGGGCATCCCAGAGGGAAGTGTCATTACTGGCTACAAACCCCCAACTCATTAATACTGTCATTAATACTCTCTAGCAAGTAGGATATTGTAACACAGTGGCAGTGTAGTGCACTTGGCCATACATGTAATTGCTGTGTCTACCATATGTGACAATTCAGAACATATGAGATAAACTCATTCCATTACTTGTACTACAGATTGTATAGCTTTGTGTTTTTGAAAAAACAATACAGCTGTCCACCTTAAAATCATCACTAATTATGCAATACCAATCAACAATCATAGTTTTTTTTTTTTAATTAACAAAAGAAAAACTTAACCAATGGAGCTGCAATTGAATAGAGTGAACAACAATTTTTTCAACAGCTGATGGAGGTGCTGTTTTTCAGAATATTATAAGAAGAGAACAAGACAGTGCTCTAGAGTAAGTAAAGGTAATTAGCAAGTTTCATTGATTTTTGTTGGCAGACATTTATTGCAACCCACCGTATATCAAGGCAGAATGTATTTTAGGGTTTGATTTTAATGGAGTGTCAAGACTTTTAGCACTATTTAGCTTTAAATAACCAACTTTAAATCACCTTTATACAGTACTATATACCACTTTAATACAGAGTGCTGCTGTAGTCTATATATATGATTTAATAGTTCTGTGTATATATATATATATATATATATATATATATATATATATATATATATATATATATATATATATATATATATATATATATATATACTAGTGACTGGGAGCCCGATCGAATCGGGTTACAAATTCTGCGTTTGTGAAATCCATACTTTTTCCGCAAAGAATTATTTTTTGAAATGATTTTGTTATCATGGCACTGTTTTGTGCTTAAAATAGACCTTTTCGGCCGATTTAATGAAGAGCTTCCTGTTTAAACGGGGCTGCGAGGCGTGAACTCAGCTCTTTGGCGCAGCTCATTTGATTTTTTCTGGCAAACAAATTTTCAAAACAAACCATATTTTATGACTCTAATCAGAATTGGAGTAATAATTATGTTGGCGTGGTGGATCATGTCCTGCCAGCCCCCAACAGGTGCATTGTTGATTAACATTAACCACAATGTTAACATTTGGTTCAACATTTGGTTTCTATAGAATCCCAATCCATATACATCGGATTATCGAAAGGTTCAGCGTCCTCGTCAGTTATATGACTTTGTTTCCTATGCATCCTTTCCGCGGCTGCTGCTCTTCTGGCTGCGTTGCGATCGTCACTCATTTTAGATCTGAGATCGGCTAAAATTTAAACAATGACCATTTTTAATACCCAACCATCATTACTCAGTTTGCCAACAGTTGTCAGAAGGACAGATGCCAAAACCGAACTGCCCAAAGATAGATTTCGATGTACCAAGCAAATGGCGATACGTTCTAAATTACTTACGGTTCCGAAGCTGTCGAAGGGTTTAAGTCAGTCGACGATGTTAGTCCTGGAAAGTACGCCCCACCAAACCAACGTTCCAAAAACCAACCGAACTTGCTGTTATCTGCTTGAACCAACACTGAATTACTATACTCGGCCATCCAGCAACGTCACTGTAGCATTCGAACATTCTTAGCCAATCATGCAATACTTCGTCCGCATTTGCCACGTTATGTTCTAACTACAGAGGCACAGTCCCATTGCATGGTTCTAACTTGTATTGAGTCGAGGTATTGACGCGAACACCATACAAACATCAAATTATATATAAGGATATGTGTGTGTATATAATATAATATATATATATATATTGTGACGGGTGGCCAGGGACACCACTTGAATGGAAGGACCAGAGTGTGAGAGCATCCCTGAGGCAATACTTCATCTGGGACACTAGAGGGCAGCCCTTCTGGGTGGCTGTAGCACCATGGACTCCCGCAGGACACGCTGAGAGCTGGAGTTTTGTAAAGCCCTGTTGGGTTCTGCAGGGACAGCTAGAGGGAGCTGCAAAGCCTTATAGTGGACTTCTGCCACACCTGGGAGTGATTCCAGGTAATAATGAAGAGCCACCTAGAACAATCCCATCACCTGTATAAAAAGAGCTGCCTCACTCCATTCAGGGAGCCAGAGTCGGGAGAAGATGGACAAAGTTTTCCAGAGAGAGTGTGGAGGTGGAAGGACGGAGGAGAGAGGAAGAAAAGAAAAAAAAAGTAAAGGACTGTGAATTGTGCTTAGGTACTGTGCTGTGGGGAAAGAGAAAACACTCCCCAACTGCAAAAAAAATGTGTGTGATGGACTGGAACTTGTGTCTGCCTCTCTGTGTTGGGATAGGGTGGCTGTGCACATCCCGGTGGTCCACTATATATATATACTATCAGAGATGGCTGGGGTGGTGACCTGACTGGGACGCCTTGGAGGACCGGAGGAGGGTTTGCGCCTTCCCCAGTTTATGTGGGGTCAACCACCATGGTACCTTTGTGGGCCACGGGTACAGAGCTTTGAAGCTCCACCCTGTAGGAGCCCGTTGTCACCGCCAGGGGGTGCCCCTATGCCTTTGGAGCCACACCCGGAAGTGCTGGGGGGAAGAAGAAAGGGGACACCCGGAGTGCTTCTGGGGATGTAGCCAGCACTTCCGCTACACTGGGGCGTGTCGGTGGAAGATTGCCGGGAAACACCTGGAGCACATCTGGGTGATTATAAAAGGGGCTGCCTCCCTTCATTCAGGGCTGGAGTCGGGTGAGGAGTGGACTAGAGCTGGAGAAGAGAGAAGGAGGCTGTCTGAAGCAAGGCATTGGTGTTGTGGCCAGGACTTTGGGGACTTGTGGGGTTTGTGGTGCACTGGACTTTGTAAATATCTATACTAATAAAAGTCAAAGCCCTCACTCACTCACTCACTCACTCACTGACTCATCACTAATTCTCCAACTTCCCGTGTGGGTGGAAGGCTGAAATTTGGCAGGTTCATTCCTTACAGCTTCCTTACAAAAGTTGGGCAGGTTTTATATCGAAATTCTACGCGTAATGGTCATAACTGGAAGCAGTTTTTCTCCATTTACTGTAATGGAGATGAGCTTCAACGCCGTGGGGGCGGAGTTTCGTGTGACATCATCACGCATCCTACGTAATCACGCAGTACATAGAAAACCAGGAAGACCTCAAAAAAGCGCTGAAGAAAACATGCATTATATAATTGAGAAGGCAGCGAAACAATAAGAAGCGAGCGAGTGACATATACAACCATATTCATGAGTTCTGCTACTTCGGAAACAAAGCACGATGTAAACCTACACTTTAAATTAAGTTCATAGACAGGCTGCCGCTGGCGTTTGTAATTTAGTGCCTGCCCATATAAGGCCGTCCATCAGCGGCAATCCAATAGCAAACTGCCACGGGTAAATATTCACGGGTGAAGGACTGTGCTTATGGAGAGGAAGATGAGATGGTCAGGGTGGTGTTTGACACAAACTCAGCGAAACTGCGAGAGAAAGTTTTAAGTGCCAGGACTAAGGTAACATTAAATACAGCCATGGACATAGCACGAGATGGCACCAGCACAGCTGGGAACCTTCGATGCATGTACACCGAGTGGCTCACGGAACTGGCGAGTGCACAGATAAAAGCAACAGTTCCAAAGAGCTGAACAAAACGAATTACACAATTGAAAAGGCAGCAAAAATATGAAGCGTCTGATACATACAAGCATATTCATAAATCCAGCTACTGTGGAAACAAAGCACACGTTGGAAAAAGTCAATGTCCCGCTAAAGGAAGACAGTGTAAAAAAAACCCGTGCATGCAGTGTGTCAGGTCTCAGATAAAGAAGAAGACGAGCTGTTTATTGATGCAGTAAGAAACGAATCGATGAATGAAACCTGTCATCTTTACAACGATTGACAAACACGGAATGTAACTTGAACACAACACATCCTACAAATACGAACCTGATTGAAAGAAATAATGATAATCAAATCCTTGATGACAGTAACACTCACAAAACAAATACTGTATATTGACAGTCATGTTACGTTATTTTTAAAATGTTCCCTTTTCTTTTTCTAGCTTTTTTAACACACTACTTCTCCACTGCGATACGCAGGTATATATATATGTATATATATATATATCCCGATCTACATACTCGAATAATGGATACTTTATTCGCCATCAATGATTGTTTTGGTAAAGCCATACTCAGTGTATTCATTAGATGAACGGTAAAAAAGTAAGAGCGAGGGAGGATGACTTATTGAGGCATGCAGGCTGTAGTGCGTCAACTCTATCTGAATTGCGATCACATTTGAAAAATATATCTTTTCAAGTTCTATTTAGTCCATATGTGTCAAACTCAAGGGCGCGGGCCACATCCGCCCGCGTGTAATTATATCCGCCGCAGATCATTTTATATACTGTATTATTGTTATTAATGGCCCGGGGATATGAAGCGCTGGTAACACAATAAACTACAGATCCCATAATGCAGCGCTTCAGCTGCCTTGCCGAACACTTACGCGTTAATCAAGTCTAGCTTATGATGCTGCAAGTTATTGCGAAGCTAGCTCACACGATGCTGAAGAGAAAAGTTGATTCTGAAAATAGAGCCTTTAAAAACCGATGGGAGGCTGAGTATATGTTTACTGAACCCGTGTGTCTCATTTGTGGAGCTAATGTGGCTGTAATTACAGAATTTAATCTAAGACGGCACTATGAGACAAAACATCAGGGTAACCTGAATGCAATGCAGAAGATACAGAAAGCAGAAGAATTAAATAAGAATCTGACACTTCAGCGGACTTTTACCGTGCACAATCACAAAGTGATTTCAAGTGAAGCTGCTTTTATGGGAGACACAAATGCACCAGTGCAATTTGCCCCACTTTCCCTGTTGCCAAGTAATGTTAAACCAAGTCGTCACTACGGTGTTCCCAAATCGCACTTTGCTGATAAACTGAGCGCACTGAGTTTGCACGGCGCTTTGGTGACTTTGAAGAACAAAAAGTCCGTCTACATGCGGCTCGAACCTTGTGCATGTTTGGTAGCACATATCTGTGTGAGAAGCTCTTCTCAGTGATAAAGACTAACAAAACAGCACACAGGAGTCGCCTCACTGATGAGCACCTGCAATCCATCCTGAGAATCTCCACAACACAGAACCTCACAGCAAACAGAAACGAACCTGTTGCCAAAAAAAGATGCCAGGCGTCCAGCTCTAAAATGACATATGAGCAAAGACAACTGAATGATTTGATTTGTTATTGCTGAAAGGAACACATTTTATTTATATTTCCAGGTTTTGTTATGCAGCATGTTCATATTTGAATTTGTATAATTTTGACAGGATATATTTTTATGGAGAGCAAAATCTTTTGGGATATTTAAAATCTAAGTTTATTTTTTATATAAAATTACATAAGAGTAAAGAAATTTGAATGTTTGTTCTTTTAACGTTTACTTTATTTCTAACTTGTATAATTTAGACAGGATATATTTTTATGGAGAGCAAAATATTATAAGTTGTTTAAGGTTTGAGTTGATTTATTCACGAATAATATTCCTGTCTGTTTTTACCATTCCTACCAAAGATATTTCTGTCGACTAAATAAAAATTCCTTCTATTTAAAATTTAAATAAAACTTGAACAAATACGATAGTTCATAATATCCACGCAGACTTGCGTAAAGCGGGAGTTATCCGTTTTAACAAGCAGCGTATTGCACTGATCTGAAATAGCTGTGTGTGTATATATGTAGATATGTATGTATATGTATATATATGTTTATATATGTGTGTGTGTATGTATGTATATATATATATATATATGTATTTGTGTGTATATATGTAGATATATATATATATGTATGTATATATGTGTGTGTGTATATTTCTGTGTATATGTATAGATATGTATATATATATATGTTTATGTGTGTGTGTAAATATATATATATATATATATATATGACAGCAACACTCATCACTCACAACAATGACAAAACAATTACATTGACAATCATGTTACATTATTTTCAAAATGTTTCCTTTTCTTTTCATTGCTTCTTTAACACACTACTTCTCCGCTGCGAAGCGGGTATTTTGCTAGTAATTAATAAACGAGTGTTGGGTGAGTTGAACGTGTCCGCCTGTCTGTGTCTGGGCCAGTCTCCACTATATATATATATATATATATATATATATATATATATATATATATATATATATATATATATATATATATATATATATATATATATATATATATATATATAGTGGAGACTGGCCCAGACAGAGACAGCGGACATGTATGTACAGTATATATATATATATATATATATATATAGTGTGTAGGTTTTATTGAGGGATTCCAGATTTCCTTCCACATTCCAAAAGCATTCAGTTTCAATTGATAGGCCTTGCATAATTAAGCGTGACAACATGAGTGAGTGTGCTGTGTAATCAAGTGGTGCCTGTACAAGGTTATTTCCTGCCTTAAGCCTAACATTGACAAGTAAAGCTCAGCCACTTCAAGTTGTAAAAAGTTGGTTTGATGATGAATATAAAGCATTTGTTTTTAAATTTGATATTATAGTTTGTGTATTTGATGTTGATATTGATAAAAATTCCAAACAAATACACTTCAGTTTGTTATGATATCACAATCAAATGAGTAAAAGTGAATTCTACTTATAATCCAGGGCAGGCAGGTAGGTGTGACCAGAAGAGTGTTATAAATGAGATCTCATTCAGCTCTTTTAGCTTTCGATTCAGTTGTACTGTAAAAGCAGACAGAGCAATACAACCCACTGCTGACTGCTCAGTCTTTCTAACTTTATCTTCTGCCACTCCTTGGAACTGATTGACCATCTGTCAATGCATACTATGTAGTACATTGTGCAAAATGTCTGACCTCCATGATGTCCTTGATTAGGGGCGTCCATCTGGAGAGCTGGTATGTCTGCTCACTGATACGTTCCTTGCGCTCTGGCTTGCTACGGCGACGCAGTGTAGACTAATAGGACAGGAGAAAGAGAGATACATGAATAAGTATCAAGCAGACAGCAGCATGGAGTCAGCAGTAGCAAGCATCAGATAAAAAGCCTGTCTGGCTAAAGTCTGCACTCACATCAGTGATGATGGGCACTCCCAAGTGTGCCATGTTGGTGATAATCTCACTATCCTCTGGTGGGATCTGGGCATGCTGAATAAGTTTGTTCAGATTCTCCTCTGTAATTCCTGCAATACAAAGAGAGAGACACAACTAAGTGAGTAGACCTGGGGTTGCCTGGTTGTTGACAGTGGACAAGCCTGATTTAACTGACAAGGACTACTATAAACATAATAACATACATTTGAAAAAAGAGACAAGATCATTCAGTCTATTTGCTTGCTTGTTTGACTAGTACAGTAACTAAACTGTTCCATATCTGATCCAGATACTTCTTAAAGGTTGTCAAGGTTCCTGTTTCAACTACATGGCTCTGTAGTTTGCTCCAGATTCCCACATCTCTTTGCACAAAGGGGTGATTTCTAGCTTCAGTCTTAAATGCATTTCCTATTAATTTTTACTGGTATCTTTTTGAGTACATTATTCACTTTTAAGTTGAAAGAATTCTGCTGGATCTATTTTGTCAATTCCTTTTTTGTATATTGAAGACCTGGTTTAGTTCTCATGCAGTCTAATCTACTTTAGACTAAACTGGTTTAATTAATTCTCTGAGTCTGTCAGAGTATGGCATGTCCTTAACCCTTGCACTTGGTTGCTCTCCTCTGCAGAATTCTAAGTGTTGCTATGTCTTTCTTGTAACATAGTGCCCAAAATTGCACACAGTACTCCAATATGCTGTCTCACTAGTGCATTATATAGTCTGAGCATATTTATATTCAACAGTTTTAACTAAATAGCTGTTCATTTTATTTGATTCTGCACATTGCTTAGTTCACGAAAATGTTGTGTCAACCTCTAAATTATTTTTCATGTAGGAGATAGTCTCTCATCTTGTATTTATAATTGATGTTCCTTTAACCCACATGTAGCACTTTGCACTTTTCTGCATGAAACTGTGTTTTCCAAGTGTTCACCCATTTCTGAAGGTTGTCCAAGTCTTACTGAATTGTTTTTGCCAATGCCATTGTCTAAAATTGCTCTAATATTTAGTGTCATCTGCAAATTTCACAAGTTTACTAATTATACTGGAATCAATGGAATTAATGTAAATCAGAAAAGTTAACTATCCAAGGACAGACCCATTAGAGACTCCACTGACGACCTCACTTCACATGAAGCATTCTCCTCTTATCTGTATTTTTTGTTTACTGCTGGTTAACTAACCTGAGATTCAGTTTTGTAGGTTACATCTGAGGCCTACAGTTTCTAGTTTTGGAATTTATCGTCAATGTGGGACTGCATCAAAGAATTTGAGAGCCTAAGTAAATTACATTGTATGTAAAACATTGGTTTGGCAAGATCTTCCTCTCATAAACCCATGCATAGAGACAGTTTTCTACTTTATTTTTTACTATAGTTTCTATAATTTTGCATGGCAGAGAAGTAAGACTAATTGGTCTGTAATAACAAAGATCCTTTTTGTTCTTGAAGACTGGAGTCACATTTGCAAGTTTTTAGTCCTCCAGTACTTCACAGTGACTGCTGAAATATGCCTAATAAAGGCTTATAGATAACATCCTCCATTTCTTTTAATACAACTGGTAAAATCCCATCAGGTCCAGAATTTTATTAGTCATCAACACATTGCAAGCTTTTTGTACATCTTGACTGTATTTTAAAATCTATGAACTCTGATCTTGTTTTTACTTATGAAATGTTTGTTCAGTTTGTTTAGTATTACTATCTCATCTTCAAAGATTTTTCCTTTTCCATCACTGAGGGTTCTTAAATTTTCCATTATCGTCTTTTTTCTACAGTAGTGCTCAAAACATTGATTGGTGTTTGTTTTAGCTTCACTATCAATTTTTTGGGGGTTTTTCTTCTGACCGTTCAAATATTTTTTTTTATCTCTTGCTGTAAATTATGCACATACTATGTTCATTCTGTTAAGGAAAGAAGGCAAAATGCCATAACTAGGAATATATAACAGAGACAATGTAGAGGAAGTTAGCTAACTCAAAGGACTATCACATGGAGGGCCCAGTTCCAATGAAATACCAGGCAGTTTGGAGTGAAACAAATCTCCACTGTTCGGCATTGAAGCACCCTTCTACTTGCCTCCAAGGACCCTAACTCCGTGCTCCACTGACATACCATTCTTTAAAAAGATGTACAGAAGGATAATGCGGATCTTGTCATAAGTAGAAACATTGGCATCCAAGAGAATGGGGACGATGGCCCTCATGGGATCTTTGATCTTCTCACCCTCCGCATCTGTGCCCATTGCCAGGTCCTGTGAAAGAAAACAGCACCTTTATTATTAGTGGAAAAACTGTGATTGGTGGTTCATAATGAAAAAACTAAAATGAGTACTGATAATATACTCTAGATTTGGGTAAAGTGAACTGATCTCTGGGAGCATCACATAAGAATCCCTAATCTCTTAGGTGTTTAGGAGGGAAAGGAAAATTTACTGAGAGGTCAGATGGGTAAACCTGAGACTTTAGTCACACAGACTCAGCCTCCAAATGGATCCATAAGTGAGGAGACAGAGGAGAGAATATAAACTGCACTCAGCTCCGGTCAGTAAACTTGACTGTCTAAGGCCCATAATAAGGAACACATAAGCTTTTAAATAACCAAGTGAATATGTTACTTTTCAGGAAACAGCTCTTTTGGACTCGGGTAAAATGAAATGATTATTTAAGGACTCACGTGTGTAAATCTGACCTCATAATGACTTGGGTTGATACATCTGATAAAATGAGTTGACATTTTTCTAAGGTTAAAGAAGATTAAATCTGGACTTGCCTGTTCGACACGGCAGAGCTTGTCCACAGTACCTTGGTAGTGCTTCATGCAGTCTTCAGCCAGGTGCAAATGAGTTGAGTACTAAAAAAGGCAAGCAGTCCAAGTCACTGTCTTATTTTTTTTTGTTATCATACTTATTTCCTGCTTATCTAGCACTCTTCCTTTATACAAGAGAACTTGAGCTTTGCCTTGGCAAAATGTCTTTATTTACCACCAGCAACAGATACTCTCTCACCTTACTCAGCTCCTTCTGGTATTGAGGCATCTTCTTCAGCATCTGAGACAAATCTCTCATGGTGGTCTAGAAGGACAAAAGACAATTGTTTAAGAAGGAGCAAGAGCTTTGTCCAGCAGAGAAATGAGCAGAGCTGCCAGCCCTCCACTCACCTTCTCTCCTGTCTGCATCCTCTTACTGGCAGAGAATTCTTTCAAAGAGCGGGTGACTTCCCTAAAAAGAAAAAGACAAAACAAGGTCAATGTGTCAAACTGACAATTGGCAGTCTTAAAACTTACTTTGGCGACACCAGTCTATATTGAGTCTCAAAGTCAATAGAAGCCTCTTCAACTTCACCAAATTCCTCATCAGCACTAACTAGTCAACACAGCAGTAGACTGCATCACTCAATGACACAACACTAGAAAGATGAAGAGGTGCTCTTCTTTCTGAGCTAGTGACAGGAAAAAATGGAGTTGATATCCAAACAGCAGCCCCTCTTGTCTCAATGAGTGGCAGGTAATTTGAGTTGGCCTTTCCTGTCTCAACCTGTAACTCATCGGAACTGAGCAGATATTTTAAGAGGGCCTTCATGATAGGTAGCCTAGTTAGAGGCATTTCTCTGAACTAGTATTACCTGAAAATCTTGGCAAAAGCCTCTAAAAAACAATCTGTTCAAATGACTGGTCAGTATTGACTGGCCAATCTAATAAGGGTCTCTTATATATAGTAATGGCTGGACAGTATGGCTCAGCTGAGTTTTTCTTTCCTTTGGTTAATAACTGGTCAGTATTAACAGAACCACTTTGGCATCTATTCTCTCAACGTGTGATAGTTCAATTTGTTTTAGTTGATTTGAAACATTTCAAACCCCTAGCAGAAGCCTTCTTTGTCCGACACAGTAACTGGGTTGCATCAACTGGACATTCTGGCAGATGACTCTTCTACCTAGCTCAGAGAATAGTCAGTATTGAAAGATGAACACTTGGTATTTGTAAACATGAAGACTACAAGGTAATTCGTTAAGTAGAAAAACATCCTCCTCACCTATTTCATCCATGTAAATTATAGCAAAAGTCTATTCTGCATTACTCACTGGGAGACTTCAGCAATGTGCTTGTGTCGCAGGGCCATCCAGAGATCATCATCCTCATCCAATAGCACTTCCTTCATTCTTGAGTCCCCCATACCACTTGTCTCATACCTATCCACATAAAAAGGAAATGAAACTTGGAAATGAGTGTGGTGAGTCCACATGATAGGACTTTGGTAGCTGTTTATTAATGAGGCTCCATTATCCTTCACATTCATGGAAGAGAAGGTGGGTTGGAAAGCATTCTATCTTGGCCATTAGGACACAAACAGATGTGCCAATCAACAGTGTGTGCAGAAATATACAGTAGATAACTGCTCCAGACCTATCTACTGTCCATTTAGAGTGGACACCAAGGCAACATGTGTATAATAATTGGAGATGGATGAAGAGGCTCTTCTTACTTGTAGACATCATTCTCAATAGGAAGCAGGTCATAGCTCATGGCCTGGAAGGTGAGTTCATGAAGGACTGGTGACACTGGATCAAAGGCACGGTCCAGAATCAGCAGCTGAGAACGGGCTTTATCTGGTCCCTGCAGAGAAACAGAAGTAAAGAGAACTTTTACTAATAGCTCAAAGTGATGCCACCTACTTGGTATCCCTGGACATTTCAGTAGAGAGTTCAAAGATGACACAGATACTCTAACTTCACCAACCCTCGCCAACATCAACCTTTAACTCACTTCTCCCATGGTTGGGTCATCAGCCTTGTAGGCGTCCAACTTGTCTTGAACCAACTGAGCCAGAGTGGCATTATCTTTGTACTCTCTTAAGGAGGAGGAATAAACAGAGGAACAAAAGTCAGACAGGTTAAAAAGCAGCCTAGTTTCTTAGAGAGGATATTTCTATCTCCTCACCCTCGGTATCGCACTGCTGGATACTCCTTCAAGGTGGCACAGAGAGTTGCAATTTGTTCTGCTAGACGCTCCATCACGGGGTTCTTTAGCTGAGTCTTATGTGGGCTATAGAAGCTCTGGAATGCATCAGAGTTGTCCAGGGAATAGACCTGCAGATTATATTAAATGGATTACATTAAGAAAAAAAAAATCTCCAAAAAGCAATCTTACTGAGATATTCCAAATTCATTTACTGGGGTTGCCCTATTTTAGTATTGTCCAAATTCAATTATTACAGAACTGCCTTGAAATATTTGCTTGACATGCTGTGCTTCAAAACTGGGCATCTTTACTTTATACTTTAACTATAGGTCAAATATATTAGTGTGCTCATAGATCATTTATGATGACTGTATATTAACTGTCTTGCAGCTCATCTAAGACTAGTATAGCATAATGGCTGTTTATTAAAACAGGCCTAATGGTGCAATGGTAAATCCATTTGTTTTGATCGCATCATGCATTTATGAACCTCTGTTCAATAGATGTAACTTACATCCCTCTTTTTATGTTCTTCTTGTTGTCTTTTATCATCTGTCATTCTAGGCCTTATATCTCTCTTTTTTGTGTTTTTTGTTGCCTTTTGTCATTGGACATTCCAGTCCGGTTGTGGACACTGGACATATGCTGCACATTTTATTATCTTATGCAGGCCTTTTGACTTTGTGCATCAGAAATTACCACCCCCTCTGCAGTTTAAGTCTGCAGCTTATTTGCAAAAACCTGATTTTTCTATGTCTGCAGCTCATACTGTATATAAGACCCTTATTTTAGTCTGTCTATGATTCAGATGCCCTGTAAGTTTTCCTGTAAACTAATTTGGTATCCATCTGACTTAGACTTCCTAAAATTTGGATTGGATGCATTATTTTATACTTACTCCTGTCTTTACATCTTAGAGTATATTGTGCTGCTATTTTTGCATCCTTTCAAATTATAAGACACCCCTTGTTTTGTCTGCCCAAATCTATTACTACAATCTACTGGTTGCCGATATTATTGGACATTCATATTTTACCTCACCTGTACTATTTCTGGGTTGCTCCTATTGTAGCCTATTGCAAGCTCTTTCAGAGCATTCCTAATGTATCCTACATTTCATACAATATATGAAATACTCCTACTTTCAGAATAACCTCTGCATGAACAGAAACCACCAGCTACACTCCTTTTAATTCTACATTTTTCTCCCCTCCTCCATTTTCCCATCTGTCTGTAGTCATGTGATGGCCACTGAGCCAGCTGTGACAGATGGACTCCCTCCATTCTGATAGCAGAGTGTGCTTCCTGATTGGCTCAGGATTTGCATTTATCAAGCGATCAATGAAGGGCAGAGTGGGTCATCTGGGAGGGATTTTTAGTCAGCTAAACTGCAGAACTGAATCTGTGGCATTAATCATTTGTGACAGAAGCTGGGTCACCATAATAGTACTAGTCCAAGGCCTGGCAGTTTGAAACCAGGTATTTGCTGCATGGCATGCACTCCAGCCAAAGAAGAAGAGTAGCAAATGGCTGATCATTGCTTGCATGCTCATCCACATGAATACCTCCCCAGGGAGACACTCCTGTCTTGAACATGCAGACCTTTGATTTGACCCTGTTGTGACCTCAATAACCCCAGTGTCTTGGAGGAAGGGGCTTCCCTCACTGAGTTTGACTGATTGATTCTCTTCAGCACTCTGGACAATTCCAGTGCTCCCATGGCACCCACCTGAGACTCGTATGGGAGGAAAGCAATGTTGATTTCAGTTAGGGTTTTGATCATCTTGGAAGCTCGAGATTTAACCACCTCATTGAACAGGGGGTCTGGACAGGCTGTGAAAAGACAAAGGAAAACCTCCATAAATCTGTTCATTTACATGTATCATGCAGCTGCAGACGAGTCCTTGGAAAATGAAATATTCTGTGAGACAATTAACCTTAAGGACATATATCTTATAAAAGTAGGAATTTCTATATTGGGTATGTTTATTGACAGGAGAAATGAGACAGCTCCTCCTCCAAAGGATATAATTTACAGCAGCAGTACAGACTAGGCAAATGCATAAATCAAACAATTTTTTGGAGAAAAGTTTTGACACAACTGCCTTCAGTTTTGCACATTTTGTAAGAAAAGGTAACTGTTCTCACTGGAGTATCCTCATACGAAGCAGATGTGGGGCAAGTAATCTTTACAAAATCACTTGGGTATTTTAGTAAGAGAAAAAAAGGAGCTGCTGTACTCACAGGGGTAAATCCAGTGCATAAAACACACTTGGGGATAGACTCAGTAGGAGGAAATACTCACCATTAATTTAAAAATTGAGAACAACTATGTGCACTAATAACTGCAGGGGGTGAGTGGCCTTATAAAAACTCATAAGGGAGTATAAAATCACAGAACAACTTGAAAATGACTGTCCTCACTATGGTGTGTTTTGTAAGAGATGTACTAGAGTAGGGGTTCTTAACCTGAGGTCCGTGGACCCCGAGGGGGTCCATGAATAGGTTTTGTGGTGTCTGTGAGGGTCAGATAAAAATGAACATTTATATTCACTATATACTGTTGATTTAGAGTAGATGTAGTAGTAGTAGTAGTGATGGTAATAGAAAACGTAGTAGTAGTAGATCTGTTTTAATTTGCACAAGAGGATCGTATTTCATAATTATAATGAGTGGCCATTTCTTTCTGCATAAAAAGGAGTGTTTACTTTAAATTTTAATAATATATGTCTATGTCATATATTTACAAGACAATCAAATCTCGATAAATAAAGTACATTATATTCATTGCATGCAAAGTTGTGTTTATGTGAATATTTCTGGGGAAGGGGGTCCATAGCTTTCATCAGATTGTTAAAGCGGGCCATGACTCAAAAAAATTTTGAATCATTGTACTAGAGGGGGTATTTGCCCCCATTGAGGAAAATTTATTTAAGGAAAAGTGAGTGCAAGCCACCCTCAGTAAATATATGCAAAATTTTAAATACTAACGAACAACTTCCCTCTTAATAGACAATTCACAAAGAGAGGGCTCATGGCACAAAAGGTCTAATTCAAAAGAAGCAGTTAGTCGTTGGTTGCACACATGTCTCATTGATTCAACAGTAAAGGAGCAGGGCTTTGTGTTATTTGTGATAGGGCAGTAATGGTCCTTGCTGTGAGATTTTTCATCATACTTACAGTCTGTGAAGAAGACGTGTGCTCCCCTATACTTTGAAGAGGGGGGATCCTTAAAATCACCAACCAATGTTTGTACTGACTGTGGAGAGAAAACAGAGAGCATTTTGAGTTTTAAGATCAGAAAAATAAGAAAAGAGGAAAGTTAGAATGGAGACAGTCAAGTATATGGATAAAGGTGATACGAGAAGCCACGTAATACCATACCATATTATTTATTATTATTATATTACTTAATTCTGAGTGGGGTTGTGGGGGGGCTGGTGCCGGGCACCAGTCTCACACAAACACTATACCCAATTTAGCGTTGCCAATCCACCTAACCAACATGTCTTTGGAATGTGGGAGAAAACTGGAGCACCCAGAGGAAAGTCATATGGATCCAAGAAGGATCCAAGATGAGAACACTGATCATCTTACTTCAAGGCAACAATGCTACCACTGTACCATTACCACATGGTAATAAAAAGTGAAAAAAGGTCAAATATCAAGGCATTCTCAAAACAACACCTACATATCTGAGATGGTCAAAAACTATTTGACGTTCAAAGGAGTTCAGTGAAAAAAGTTTTCAAAGGAGACGTCAAGAGGAAGGCCAATGGGGTCAAACAGAAAGCAGGACTGCTATGTGTTCCCTCCACTCTAGCAGGTGGGAGAGCTAAACACAGATAAGGCAGAATTTAAGAAGTGGAGGGAGAGAGCTGCTAAAATTCATCAAATATTAAGACACCTCCCACTTCTTCTCTGAGCCAACTAGAACAGATGGCTGAATGGATCACCTGGTATGTCCAGCCTGTACAGTACAAGAGAAGACTGTATTGCACAGCAAAAAAAGCAAAAGACATATGTGTGCAGGAGTATTTATTTATTAAGTGTCAGATTTGTATGAAGTTGTGTTTATCTCTTTGTAGTTTATTGTTGTTTTACTCTTATTTACATTTTATTAGTCTCTCACCTACCACCAACAGAGCACTATGAAAGTGTGACCTATCTTTAGAGAGTGGGAGGAAATCAGAGTCCCTAAGGAAACCCATGACAATTCAAGGATAGCTGGCTAGAAAGTAGCCTGGGCTATTTATTGCTACAGTATACAGTATTTTAGAACATTACAAAAATGTAGACAAGAATAGGCCATTCAGCCCACTTTATTCTTCCAAAATAACATCAAGTCTAGTTTTGAAGGCCTTACTGTCTACTAAACTATTTGGTAATTTATTCCATGTGTCTATGATTCTCTGTGTGAAAAAAAAACTTTCCAATGTTTGTGTGAAATTTACCCTAAACAAGTTTCCAACTGTGCCTCATGTTCTTATTGAACTTATTATAAAGTAACAGTCTTGATTCACTGTATTAATTCCCTTCAAAATTCTATCATGTCACCTCTTAATCTCTTTTTGCTTAAACTGATGAGGCTCAGCTCTTTTAATCTTTCTTCATAATTCCTCACCTGTAGCCCTGGAATCAGCCTAGTGACTCTTCTCCTGAATTTTCTAGCACTGCTATGTCCTTTTTGTAGCCTGGAGACCAAAACTGCAAACAGTCCTCCAGATGAGGTCTCACCATTGCATAATGCCCGGCCATAACCCCCACTGGACATGTGTGTACTCCACACGTCCTGCTATACAACCCAACTTTCTGTTAGCCTTCTTAATGGCTTCTGAATACTGTCTGGCACTTGACAGTGTCAAGTCCATTAAGACTCCTGAATTCTTCTCAATTTTCAGACTTCCCATTATGTGTTCAAACCTAAGATTTTTACTTCCTACGTATAATATTTTATATTTACTTATATAAAATTTCTTCTGTCACAAATCTGTCTAAGCCTGTATTCTGTCCAGGTCCCTCTGTAATGATTTACTGGATTCTAGATTATCTTCCCATCATCTAGCTTGGTACCTTCTAAAAACTTAACCAGCTTATTATTTAAATTACTATCTAAATCATTTATATATATTAGCACTGACCCCTGAGGTCTTAACATCACTGAAATTCTCAGAAGGTTCCTAGCACCATAGCTCTCTGCTTCCTGTGTTTTAGCCAATTCCATTCCCATCTACAAACTACATCTTGAACTTCCACTTCATTCGGCTCGATGCTCAACCTCTCATGTGGTACCTTATCAAATGCTATCATATGCTCCACTCTGATCGTACCCTTTTGTTGCCTCCTCATTGAATTCCAGCATGTTAGTAAAACATGACCTCCTTCTTCTAAACCCTTGCTGACTGTAAAACTCCTGTTCTTTTGATGTGTTTCTCAGTCTCTTCCTTATTAGTTCCTTCTATTAATTTACCCATGATACCCATGTTACGCTTACTGGCCTATAGTTGTTTGGAGCAGCCCAATCAACCTTTTTATATTACGGGATAATATTTGCCATTTTCCAGCCCATCAGAATTTTCCCTGTGCATATTGAATTCCTAAAAATATGTGCTCACTAACCTCCTTAAGCACTCTAGGATAAATATTATCTGGTTCTAGTGATTTATTTGATTTCAGACTATTTAATCTAAGCAGTACTTACCACTTTATAATTTACAAGTCACTCAGTACCACCTTGGAGGTAATCTACTGCATTTTTTAATTCCCCTTTAACAATTCCTGATACACTTCACTTCCTCCTTTACTTTTCTTTTACTTCTAAAATACTGAATGTATTTGTGTCATCTTTGGCCTTATCTGCTTTTTAGATTCCCTAATATCCTTCTTGATTATTGCCCTCATGCTTTCATATGCCATAGAATTTGCATTGGAGTTATCAGTCTAAGACACCATATACAGCTGTTTTTTTCCTTTACAACCATTTTTTAACTCCTTACTAAACCCACTACAGAGCCTTTTTTCAATTTTCTATTTATTACAAAGTTTGGGATGTACCAGTCCTGCATTATAGTAAAACATTTTAAATCTGTTCCACTGCTCTTTTACTGTTTCTAAACTTAAATGTTTACCTCAGTTTATCTTTTTTAGACATTACCATTTCTGCTCAAAATTTACCCTACCAATGTTAATTTCATAGTTGTGCATTGAGTGTCTATAGCACTCTCTTAAAATAAGACTTCTTTTCCTAGTGCTTTCCAGATGAATCCAGACATCCTCACTAAGATGTGGCTCCTTGTCCAACTGAAGGAGACATGCATTTAATTCTGTTTAACATAGGCAGCAAACCCTCTCCTTTTCTTTTCTGTCTTATCCTTACTGAAATATGTGTAACCATCGATATTATACTCATCCCCATCTTTGTTATTTAGCCAGGTTTCTGTTATTGCTGTAATATCATAATTATGCTCAGTTACACACAACTTCAACTCATTTGTTTTATCTTTTATACTTCTAACATTAAGCCAAGCTATTTTTAATTTGTTACATACTTTACTTTTGCACTTCAATTTTTGCCTAGGGGCAGCAGAGTGGTGCAGTTGTTGCATTGCTGTCTCGCAGTAAGGAGATCTGGGTTCATGTCCCAAGTCGTACCTGTGTGTAGTGTGCATACTCTCCCCAAGTTTGTATTATGTATGGGTGCTCCAGTTTCCTTCCACTGTCCAAACACATGCAGGTTAGGTGAAATGAAAATGTGATGGACTGGGCCCCATTCTAGGGTTTGTTCCTGGCCTGTACTAGTTAGCTGGGATAGACTCCAGACCAATTTATACCATGAACTGTATTTAAAAGACAAAAACAATAAGTCTGGAGCCATGAAGTCAACTAAGGAAATAATGGAAACAAACTTGTAGCTCAGATAATTTAATTATACTAATCTTTTAACTGTCACATAAGATGCTTTCCAAGCAGAGGAAGCTTTTTAAAAAGCCAGGGACATTTCAGAAACATTTGTAGCATTCCCATTGCAAGAACTTGGGAAATTTGTAGTTTCTGGTAAGTAATTCCTGATACTTCTTTTAGCTCCTATTCCAGGGTATATACTTCTCGTCCATACAAGAACTATTGTGGGTGGGGTTCGGGCAATGAATTGTGTTAATTGCTTGACCACAAGCACTGGGACCTCTTACAAATCTGTTAGTAGTTTCGACTTTGAAGGGTTATCTGTGAAAATGGAGCACTGGACTTCGCACCTCATCACCCTTTATAGCTACCTCCATTGTGCATCGTGCCATGCAGTCGAAGCAATAAATCTCCCCATGAAGTCCCAATCAATTCAAAGCAATAATTTGAGGGTGCCCCCCGTGAAGTCCCAATCATGGTGCATTACTCATTTCTACATAGTGGCCTTCCTGCTGTACTGTAACACAGCAATAATCTCCCCTGTGAAGTTGTGATCACTTCAAAGTAATAAGGCTCAGGTGTTCCCTGTGACTCCCAATAGCGACACACTTTAGACAGCATCACTCTTCTGTGCATGTGACATATTTTACAAAATGTTTCAGATCCTGTTGTATACAGGGAATGCAACACACAAAAGTGGCCATGGACTACAAGTGGCCCAGGGCCTACATTGTCCAGGAGCTCATTGGTTCTGGAAAACAAAGTTCCTATGGTGGGAAAGCACCTAAATTTAACAAGACACATGTAACTTCCTAATTTGATCTCTGTTAAAACCACTAACACAAAATGGCCACTGCAAAGCAAAATAGTGGTGACAAGAAGTTAAAAAAACAAAAAAAATGAATTGTTTAAAAAATAAATAATAACCCTACAAACATGAGAAAAACATATTCACAAGGAAAAAAAAATAGTCAAGTCCAGAATCATGAGACAGAGACTTTTAGTGTCTCATAGCAGGCTCAAGTGTTGTAAGCATTGTAGATGCATGCATGGAGGTGTGACATCCCTGGAACCACATATTTTAAACTCCTTGTTTTGGTAGGCCTGTGTTGTGCTATGAAAACAGGGTTGAACTGAACAAAAGAGTAAAAAAGTGAGAAGAAAGCAAGCAGAGGATAGAAAGAGAAGGCAAGGGAACTGGGGTTAAGATGTGGTGAAAAGCAGAATCAAGTATACAATCTACACAGCCTAGGGCTAGAAAGTACTATAGAGAATAAAAAGTACAAACTGCTTGAAAGCACAAAATGAAGAGTTTAGCCTAAGACAGTAAATCTCTATTTACCTTTTCAGAAGGAGTGATTAAGTACACGGCCTCCAGACTGGGCAGTGGCTCTCTCCGTTTATTGATGTCTTCAACAACTGCCAATTACAAAGTGAACCACAGTCAAACAAGGAGTCACATTCTGCAGGACTATCCACCAAAAACATCATAAGTGGGCACACTGATTTGTCACTGACTAAACAGGCATGCAATATACAGACCATATTTTAAGCTCGCTAGCTATATTGGTAAAATATGCAAGCAAAATGTACAAGAATCCCATGAAATGAATGCACCATAGGGTCACTGTGTAGTAACCCTTGATGTAAGCCATACTATATTGCCATTAGCTGCATGTTGTATTGCAGGGTCTGACACTGAAAATGTACAGTACACTGTATGTTTGTTAACTGTGTAGGTACCCCATTATTAATGGTCATTAACTGTGCAGGTGCCCGTCATGATGATCAGACTACGCTGCCATGAAATATTCACACACTTGAGGCACGATCCACACTGCAGGATCAACAATTATGTGGTAAGTCCATGTGAATTGCAGACTGCAAAATCACAAAATATGCACAACCTCCACATGAAAGGCACACTCCCAGGTTGGGAAGTGTGCAGGTATTTCATCTGCATGTTCCATGGTCAGTTATTGTGCATACAAGAAAGCTACACTATATGTACACTACATGTAAAGAAACTCTACTGTATGTGCATGTGCTCAATCAGCAAGCCACACTGCATGATCATCAGTTGAGTATGTACCCTATACACAGGACACACTTCCATCTCAATAATTGTGAAGTTGCCACACATGGTGACCAGACTATGCAGTCAAAAAATGTGTACAGACTTCAGATATGGGCCACAATGTAGGTTCACCAATTCATGTGAAGGACAGACATGCTATTGCTTACATGATAGCCCCACCACATGCTCAATAAGGCCACACTACACGGTCCCTAAATGTACAAGTACCCCATATGCAGGTCACACTGCTGGGTCACTATGTCTGTAGAAACTACATATAGGCCAGCATTTGGGCAGGTTCTTCACATGTAGTGTGGGTGGTTTTCATATATGCAGGCCCCCAAGAGCAGGTCAAACAAATTATGCATGTACTCTACATACATATCACCCTCTGTGTACTACTGCTTTGCTACTAATCGCACACAGGATGCTTCGTGTGTTTTATTTTTGTCAGTGTGATAAGCTACTAGACACCAGCTAATCCATTCATTTCTGCCAGCAGTGACAAGACCAAAGAAGGCAAGCATTTTAACATGGAAAACAGGGGCTTTAAAAGAACAGCCATCTCACTAGTAATCCCTTCCGTCATGATGTCCGTCATCTTGCAGCATGATGACAGCATTCTCATACTCAGCTGGTCAACCACCAGAACCTGCAATCAGTGAAAGAAGCTTTAATTTCTAACAGTACCTTCTGTGTCTCACTCCATTCTCTTAGCCCTCACACATCCATCTATTGCTCCCCATGTCTTTTTCTCAGTCATCTATATTTACTTGTTTATGCCATCCTTCTCTCACCCATGAATTCATTCACATTTTTGCCTTTCACACTCCTCCTTTAACAAATATACTCATTCACTTCATTACTCGCTCCTTATATTTGCTTTAGATGTTCATCCACATGTATTCATTGGCTTGATTCTTCAATCTGTGTCACACCTACACCTTCACCCACACTTTCACATACTCATTCATTCCTTCTCCAGATGTGCTTGCTTCATTCTTTACTTGCTTATCATATACATACACATTGTCCTCATGTTAATGTTCACCATTAACTCATGCTTTAACTCACCTTCCATTCTCCCTTCTTCTTCACTTTCTTGATGACATCATTCATAATCTCTGAAAAAAATAAAAATAACACAAGTCCAGTTAGGAGCACACATTGAGCAAAGCTCATCTTGGAAAGAGCAAAGGGGACAGATGTGAATAGACTTCTTCACCATGGAATGCACATCTGAATGTTTAGCAAATGGGCTTTGTAACTTCAGCAGATAAACAGAAATACTTTGACATGTACTTCTAGACCAAGGCTTCAGTTCAAAAAGATCATATAGCCTCAACATAATCATTTCATTTTTTAAATGATGAATGTCAACAGGAAGTGAAAAAAATTAAATGTAAAGCAGCAGTTGTCAGTGTATGTGAAGCACATTCATCATATTCTGTTTTACTTTTTCCTCCGCTATTACTAGGTTGCTTATAGACCGGTAGAAATGATACTTCTGATATGAAGATCAGTTAACAGGCATATCAAGGGCACTGTAGGGTGAAATGCATAATAGTCACGGGAACACTGTATGTAGATCACACCAAATAAAGACTGTGTCCCACACAGAAGCAGTTCTTTGGCTATTCCCCAAGAATAAAGAACATGAAAACAGTGACATACCAGCTCATGGACAGCTAAAGGATGGTGGTCAGTTATGAGGAAGATCTACAAAGCACAGCAAGCAACATGTAGGAACTGAAGACCATTGTGAAAATGGATGAACTCACAAGAAAGCAGCAAATGAGAGGAGGAAATATGAGAAGCAACACAATGGGCATGGAGCAGTTTTATTATTTCTATTCATTTATTACAGACAATGGAAGGTGTGGAAATGAGGCGAAAACTAGAATTGTAATGTCCAACAAATGACTAAAGAAAACAGTTAACTTGTTAAACAAAGAGGATGAAGGCTGATGGATTTTGAAACGGCTTTGTTGTGCACCAAGTGAGCATATTTCCTGCATAACATGTTTATCTTGTAACAATATTTATAAGTATGTTTGAATCTGTTAAGGAGATTGACGTGAAAGATACAATCATATGTTTTGTTTGAGTACAGGGTATTAATAGGATAATGAATTCACTTAAGAATTTGACTGATTTTATAATACCAAATGTTAGTGCATGTGTTTTTTCTAGCAATGAATCTGCAATTCAGGCAAAACTAAATGTGCAATGAAAGTTGGAGTATAACATCTGTTTTGTGATCCATGAAATTCAAACCCTTTGAGACGAGAATAAAAGTGTTTTGTTCCTGTCTAGGAGTGTTTTTATGAGCTAATTCCTGTTTAGTGCATTTTCCCAGTTGAGAAAACATAGTAATGCACACAGCAGTGTGTTTTGGTGTCTCTTTGTACCAGAAAAATGTGCAACATGTTGCATTTCTAAAAAAACACACTTCAGTCTTCTGTGGCCATTTGAACAAAAGCCATAATATATAATATATTTTACTGGAATGCTGCTGATTACCTACATTGCACAATTCTGGAAAAAAAAGACTATTTTTAGTGAATTTAATGTTTTGCGATTTTGCAACAATTTAATGTTTTGTTATTGCATCACATTTCATTAAAGTGTTTGAAAATAAGCTTGGCTGTTTCACTCATCACTAATTATTACTTTACAGCATGGGTGTCCTCCGGGTGCTCCGGTTTCCTCCCACAGTTCAAAGACATGCAGGTTAGGTGGATTGGCAATCCTAAATTGTCCCTAGTGTGTGTGCTTTGTGTGTGGGTGTGTGTGTACCCTGCGGTGGGCTGGCACCATGCCCTGGGTTTGTTTCCTGCCTTGCGCCCTGTGTTGGCTGGGATTGGCTCCTGCAGACCCCCGTGACCCTGTAGTTAGGATATAGCAGGTTAGATAATGGATGGATGGATGTTACTGGAACTGATAGTAAAAGTAAAGCTTCACTTGAACAGTTCTAATAGCTCCCTTTCAACTGAAATATCAGAATTTCAGACACCTGCCTCCCTACAGATTCCTCCTCAATGCTTGGTGTGGGAAGAAACATAAGTAAGAAACCCACATGCAGACTATCGGAAGGCACCACACTGCTGCCTAATGCACCACCCTGCAACCCAGCATTTATCTATTCATCCATTCATTATCCAACCGGCTATATCCTAACTACAGGGTCACGGGGGTCTGCTGGAGCCAGTCCCAGCCAACACAAGGCACAAGGCAGGAAACAAACCCTGGGCAGGGCACCAGCCCACCGCACGGCGTGCACACACACACACCAAGCACACACTAGTGACAATTTAGAATCGCCAATGCACCTAACCTGCATGTCTTTGGACTGTGAGAGGAAACTGGAGCACCCGTAGGAAACCCATGCAGACACGGGGAGAACATGCAAACTTCACACGGGAAGCGAACCCAGGTCTCCTAACTGCGAGGCACTTTAGATATCTAGCTATTAAATAATATCCAAAGTTTATTTTTATAGCACCTTTCAAATGCCTAAGAAGCTTTATAACATTAATAACACAGGTTACAAACATTAAGAAATATTTAAAAGATAAAGTTTTGAATTGTATTAAGAAATAAGAAGGAGAAAACAAGAAAGCCATGAAGAAAGAACACAATTTTTAACCACTTACATGTAGGAATATAAATATAGTTAAAATCATACACAGTGATAAGGAACAATGAATAGGATAAGAGCGGATTTTGTTATTGGTTACACAGCAAAATGCCGGACAACATCAACCACTTAATGGCTATTCGTTTGCTGCTCTGTTTAGTTCTAATGCTTTACCACTACTAGCTATATAGATAGATAGATAGATAGATAGATAGATAGATAGATAGATAGATAGATAGATAGATAGATAGATAGATAGATAGATATTTTATTATACGTTAAGCACGGCGATTTTAAATAAAGTTAGCTGCACAAATATTCATCCCGAGAATGTATTTCAATATAGAGCAGATTTGGTACATTACCTTTATTAAAATAAACAGAATGGAGTACTTCAGAATTAAGAGTGCTGATGAGCTCCCAAGCACGGGACACTGAGATCTCCTGTTAAAAACTTTACAATACTGCAGCATTCTAAATATATTAAGACTATTGCAGTTCATCCATTTGCTACTGCTGAAGCATATAACATTGTGCAGCTCATCAAGATATTGTGACAAGAACTCACACTGTGACACTGCACCGCCCACATTGAAACATCAGCACTAATAACCTGATTAAAAGCAAACATATACGTGTAACGTCAGCTCACTTTATTCCATTGACTGCACGATACACATCTGTATAATCTGTCACTGCAAAGGAACCACCATTAACCAAGCAATATCTGTTCCAATAAAGGTTGAATGGCTGAAATTTCTACCTTCATTGGTGTATAATTTTTTAAATACTGATTGAATCAAAGAGCAAGTATGGCTATTCAAGCTTGACAAATCCTTCATGGGTCTAATTTTCAAATGATTTGCTGAATCATCCAAAGTAACATGTGGCCCAATTTTAATTTATGTGCCTTTTCATTGAATTTTAGTGAAAGTCGCCCGCCATTCGTTGAAAATGGAACATCTGTGACTGATGGTCTATTATGGCCAATGAAATCCACAGAGTACGTACGTCATTGACAAAAGATGGGACTTTTGTATTCACTCTCAGTTCTAGAAGGGAAAGCTGACTGATGGATGAAATGACCAATGAAAGCAACAGATTCAGATGTCAACTTCGAGTAATACTTGCACATGCCGTGAAGAAAAAAAAAATGTGAATTTCCCCTTGGGGATTAATAAAGTATAATTAATAAAGTATTTATCTATCTATCTGAATCAATGCTCATTTCTAACCACATTTACGACTTCAAAGTTTAAAAACATATTTAATACGTTTGCTGAGAGCTGCATGCTCTCATGTACATTAAGAACAAAGACTAGTGTAGTGAAAATCAAAATTAAAATTACATAAACTAGTTTCGCTTATGATTTCTATTTTCTCACTTTTTGTTTAGTTTTAGTTTTGACATTTTTCATTTTATTTTAGTTTTAGTTAATGAAATTATTATTTTTTTTTTGCTTAACAAAATATTTCATTTTGAGCTGGAGGTAGCAGAGTCAAAGATGCTAAGATTTGCATTTGGTGTGACAAGGATGGATAGGATTAGAAATGAGTACATTAGAGGACATCAGCTGAATTTGGACGGTTGGGAGACCAAGTCAGAGAGGAGAGATTGAGTTGGTTTGGACATGTGCAGAGGAGAGATGCTGGGTATATTGGGAGAAGGATGCTAAGGATAGAGCTGCCAGGCAAGAGGGAAAAGAGGAAGGCCTAAGAGAAGGTTGAGAAGGTGAGAGAGGACATGTAGGTGTTGAGAACAAGACGCAGAAGACAGGACGATATGGAAGCAGATGATCCACTGTGGCGACCCCTAACGGGAGCAGCCGAAAGAAGAAGAAGAAGTTTTCGCTGACAGGAATTAACACTGCTGCAACT